>NW_021536486.1:361136-378086 GCF_001605985.2 Dendrobium catenatum | reverse complement strand
TTCTTGTATCTATGAGAAGATTTATAGTATAAGGTTACCAATAAAATATTGGAGAGAAATTCATGACCATAATTTTATTTGAGATTGTAACTAAGGCCACCCTTAGTCAAAATTTGCTTCCTAGGGAGTTAATATTGCAATGGCCGATACTGAGAGGAGATAAAATAATGCCAGATTGCTATGGCAATAAAGTTTTCATCAATATTGAAGGATGTCTATAAGAATTGATAATAATTCATCGTAAAGTGACTATCTTGCTTCAATTGTGCCCAAGACGTTGATGTGAACTACTGCTCAAGATTGAAGAAAAATTTGCCCCCAAACCAAGAATCATTTCCTATTAAATTAATGTAGTTATGGTTGCTATTGATGAGAGATAATCAATATTCTTTATTTTAATGATGTTGTCCTCAATATTGAAATACTTCCTTTGAGCTTTATAGTAGATCATGATAAGGGTTCAGCTTTTCTTTAACCTAGCCCATGATGTTGATAAGAATGACCTTTTAAGGTTATAGCAAAGGTCATTTATGGCGATAGAGAGATATAGAGTTTATCATCTATAATTTTTACAAATATGCAACACACGAAAAGATAAAAAGATAGAGGTGCAAAAGTCATAAGAGTCACCATAATATTTACTTGAGTAACAACAAAAGAGAGAAAAATTACGGGTTCTGGCCTAATTGGAATGAATCCACTAGTGTTTGTTTTTAATTGCATAGAAAATATTAAATGTATGTATTTCTGCATATACTTTTTTCCTTTTTTCATTTATTTCGTAAAGGAAATAATGATTTATTGCTCTAAGAAAATTCAAAAAATATAAATAAATTAAAAAAAATAGTAAATGAAATTCCAAACTTGCCCCCTCTTTGATCTATAAATATCCCCAATGGTGGAGAGGAAAAGGCACGGTTCTTCTTAGCTGGTCCAAAGTTTCTCCCATAAATTGAGGGAGAAATGAAATGGTAAAATTTTAGAGACTGTCAATCTCTAGTAAAGGTTCGGTCATCTGCGCAGGCTCCAATCTTCCTCCTTAACATGGGAGAAAATTATCTTGGAGGATTCTAAAGATCGTCAATCTCTTGTAAAGGCCCGGTCTTCTATGCAGGCTATGATTTTTCTTTATAATAAGGGTGAATATTACCCTTGAAGAGTCTAATAACTATCAATCTTTGGTAGATGCTCGGTCCTCTACACAAGTTCTAATCTTCCTTTGTAATAGGAATGAAGACTATCTTAAAGGATTATATAGACCATTAATCTCTGTTAAATACTTGGTCCTCTACATAGGCTCCAGTCATCCTATATAATATGGGTAAAGATGAGAGGAGTCTAAAGATCGTTATTCTCTGATAAATGTCTATTCCTCTACGTAGGATCTAGCTTTCCTCCACAATAGCGGCAAAGACTATCCAGGAGGACTTTAAAGACTGCCAATATCTAATAAAGGCCTGATCTTCTATGCAGGCTCAGATATTTCTCCGATCAGGGAAATATTATTTGGCATGAGTTTCATCACTTATAGTGATAATGATCAAGATCTGTTACACTTAAGCAGGTCCCTACATAAGTGTGTTGATTGTGGCAATTAGGTAAAGCTCCAATGATGACTGTAATCAAGTTGCATTCTATTAAAGGCAATGTATGTCCATGCTGACGAGGGCAAACAATGAATAATCTGATGGGAGAGGTTGAGGCAGTGCAACATGATAGTAATATAGCCACACACTAATAATGCTAATTGATTGGAAGCCTGATGGTGATGAGGATCTGCTCTTTCCTTGAAGAAGTGGTTGAAGAGAAATGCTTTAAAATATTTTATGAAAGTGGACAATGGAATATACCAAGAATGTTTGACCGAGTTTGTTTGAGCTATTAGAGATTGATTGGTAGAGTAGTGCTTGATGGCATTAAGTTGCATGGGGAAGGTAGAGATAAATCCATTAAAGATGTTTAAGCTATATGAGATTGTTTGTCAAAGCATTGCTCATTGATGTTAACCTATATGAAAGAAGTCGAGATAAATCCATTAAGGATGTTAGACCTATTTGATAATTTTCCCAAAGCATTGCGTGATGATATTAATATATATGGAAGAGGTTAAGAGAGATCCACAATGAATATCAAGTCTATTCGAGATTGTTTGTCAAAGCATTACTAGATGACTTTAACTTGTGCGGAAGAGGTCGAGGGAATCCATCAAAGATGTTTGACTTATTTGAGATTTTTTGTCAAAGTGTTGGTCAATGATGTTAACATATATAGAAGAAATTAAATGGAATCCCCCTAGGATCGATTATGCCATGATTGGGATGGAGAAAATTCCATATTTATTTTAAATCAAAGGTGAAGAAATGGTTTATCATTAAACTATTACTGCCTTTTTGAGGTTGATACTACCACCTTACCCAAGGCGTAAAAGTTCAATTGGGAACAATATATAGTTTAGAATTCACTTTAAGCTTTCTTGTATCTATGAGAAGATTTATAGTATAAGGTTACCAATAAAATATTGGAGAGAACTTCATGACCATAATTGTATTTGAGATTGTAACTAAGGCTACCCTTAGTCAAAATTTGCTTCCTAGGGAGTTAATATTGCAATGGCCTATACTGAGAGGAGATAGAATAATGCCAGATTGCTATGGCAATAAAGTTTTCATCAATATTGAAGGACGTCTATAAGAATTGATAATAAGTCATCGTAAAGTGACTATCTTGCTTCAATTGTGCCCAAGACGTTGACGTGAACTACTGCTCGAGATTGAAGAAAAATTTGCCCTCAAACTAAGAATCATTTCCTATTAAATTAATGTAGTTATGGTTGCTGTTGATGAGAGATAATCAATATTCTTTATTTTAATGATGTTGTCCTCAATATTGAAATACTTCCTTTGAGCTTTATAGTAGATCATGATAAGGGTTTAGCTTTTCTTTAACCTAGCCCATGATGTTGATAAGAATGACCTTTTAAGGTTATAGCAAAGGTCATTCATGGCGATAGAGAGATATAGAGTTTATCATCTATAAGTTTTACAAATATGCAACACACGAAAAGATAAAAAGATAGAGGTGCAAAAGTCATAAGAGTCACCATAATATTTACTTGAGTAACAACTAAAGAGAGAAAAATTACGGGTTCTGGCCTAATTGAAATGAATCCACTAGTGTTTGTTTTTCATTGCATATGATACTCTTCATAAGGGAAGGTGCTAATGTAATATAGAAAATACATAACATATTACATAGTTGGGTTTAGAAGAATCTAGTTATATGTGAGTTTTTCTCAGGAGAGTGTTGCTCATAATTGGGCAATTGAGGTTGAAGCAACCATATTCAGATGTTTGAGGTCAAAGGGACTGTAACCGAAGGGAATATACTCATTGGTTGATGGAGGTAAGAGGGATCGTATTTGACGGGTTATTTGAGGTTGGAGGGACTATAGTCGATGGGCGATGGTAAGTTGGAGGGAGAGTAGTTGATGGGAGACTAGAGGTCGGAGGGATCATAGTCGACATGTGATAGAGGTCAGAGGAACTATTATCAGTGATCGATAGAGGCCGAAGGAATCATAATCAGCAGGCAAAATAGGTCAGAGGGACTGTAGTCGGCAGGTGACAGACTTTTGAGGGATCGTTATCAGTTATCAACAAAGGTCAGAGGGACCATAGGTTGAGGGTGACAGTGGATATAGGGACCTTTTTTGATGGGGAATGGTGGTTAGAGGGATTGTATTCGGTGGGGGATGGAGGTCAGTGACGCTATTGTTGGCAAGTGAAAAATGTCAGAGGGACCATAATTAGTGGGTGACAAAGGTCGAAAGGGCCATAATTGGCCTGTGATGGTGGTTAGAGTTCAGTGATGCTCAACGACTGGGCAGAGGTTTGACGGAGTTTCGTAATGTGGCAGAGGTCTGACGACTATTGGTATCTAGGAAAAGGTCATACGGTGGTCAGTTGATGGGAGATTGTTCAATAATAATTGACGAATGGGTTGTGGTCTATGGTGGTTAGTGGTCAGGTTGTGTTCATGTAGTGGTCGACAGAAGTTTGCGGGCAGTGGTGCTTTACTTGGACTATAGGATCTTTGAAGACTTAGAGCTCTCTCCAATCCTTAGCAAAAAGGCCCAAGCCTTTAGCGCCCTTTCATGATGGAAGTGAGGGTATATATAAATTTTTTAGAGTGGATTACTCTGTAAATATGAAGAAGATTGAGAATAATATCAGGGTGGCCAATCAGACGACCCAATTGAACTCCTCTCAAGCATTTATATGCCCAAATAATGTTAGAATTAAGTGATCTTAGGCTTGTTGGATTCTTCTTCAGTTTTAAACAACTCTGTGGTTGAAAAACCTTTTTCTACAAAATTTAAAAGAGATTTTATTTCGGTTCAGTAATTATAAAAAGGGGGTCTTAAATTTTAACCTTTGTTTTTTAAACTTCCAATTCACCCCCCATCTTGGTAGCCTTGGGACACTCACTTAGGCTTAACAACCTAATTACTAGACTCAACAAATCCAACAACACCAAATTCATCTCAATTCGAGCCCAAATGAGCCCAAATCAAGGACCCGAAGCGTTGTTGGAAAGTTCATACCACAATTTGAGTTACAAAACAGTCTCCGAACATGACGAGCTTATGGTCGAATCGAGCGGCTCGATGAGACGAATCCAACAAGCCCAAGATTGGCGAATTCCAAAGTCATTAAGACCTTTAAATGCCTGATAAATGGTCCATGATCGAGGGATTCAATATCGGCCATCCAACGAACCACTCCACATTTCCCCCTGATCTATCACCTATTTACAGGTTATGCCACTCCAGGAAATCTATAAATAGGCCCCTCATTTCTCATGAGAGGGGACCGAAGCAGGAGAAGAAGGTGAAGAGAAGAAGGATAGGAGGGAAGATCACCTCCTCGACCACCGCCGCCAGAATTCTATCCAAGTGACACCGGAATTTCGTTCGACCTCCAAGTAATGCTGTAATTCCATTCGACCTCCAAGTGACGCCGGAGTTTTGCCCGAATATCATCTAATGTCATAATTCTCCTCAGCCTCCAACTGGTGTTAGAATTCTACCCGACACCAGACCTCCGCTCATCGTCAAGTTTTTACCCGACGCCAGACTTCTCCCTATTATCGGACATTCATCGGACATCTATCCGATGCTAGATTTCTATCCATTGTTGAATGTCTATCTAACGCCATCTTTATGACTTATATTGTCAAACAATGGTCCTTCTGACTAACGTCGCCCGCCAACTACATTCTTTCTGGCCTCCGTCGCCCATCGACAATGATCCTTCTTACTAAAGTCGCCCTCCGACTACAGTCTTTCTTGCCTCCATCGCCCACCAACAACGATCCTTCCAACTTATCTCACCTGCCGACTACAGTCCTTATGACCTCTGTCGCCCGCCGACTACAGTCTTTCTGACCAAACAAACACATAAAGAATGATGCTTTGTATTCTCACCATGTAATGTCTATATAAGATGTACATCAAGCTAAGGCCTTCGCCTGAGAAAGGACCACCTTTGTAATCAACTACAATACTAGTGGATTTATTCATACTGGGCCAGGCCCCATGATTTTTCCCCCTTTTTAGGGGTTTTCCACGTAAAAATCTTGGTGTCTTATAAATGTTACACACCCTCTCTCTTATCTAATTACATGTTATATTTTCGTACAATGAAAAGACGTAAAACTTTATATTTCTCTACCACCGCGAATACTACTGGATGCAACAGTTTGGTGCCATCTGTGGGAATGTGGTTCTCGACTGGGGGACAATTTTGGCTCCAACCTCAAAAGATTATTCACCTGCTATTGATGCATCAATTTCATGGAAATCAGATTCAGACTAGGGGGAAACCTTGACTATAATTTTAGTCAAGAAGATCCCTCCAACATTTTCAAAACCAAGACAGTATGTAAGAAAACTCCCAAAAAATGCAAGGATTCCTCCAATATATTTCAAGCCACAAATAGTCTCCTTATGGACTTCTACTCCTTGAGCAATATCTTAATCTTGACCTCAAAAAGCCAGTAACGGTGTAAAGATAGACCATTCTTTACCTTCAATTTGGGATACATGCGGCATTCTCCCCCTCCCAATCAAGGAAAAATCGATCCCAGGGGGATCTGAATCGACCTCTTTCACACATGTTAATGACGTCGAGCAAAGGCTCTGCAAACAACCTCGGATAGGTCTCACACCCCTGGTGGATTCTCTCGATCTCTTCCGTACTGGTTAACATCATCGAGCAAATGCTACGACATATAACCTTGGATAGGTCTCACATCCTTGTTGAATTATCTCGACCTCTTACATACAAGTTAACATCGTCGAGCAAAGGCTCCGACATACAATCTAGGATAGGTCTCACATCCTTGGTGGATTCTCTCGTCCACTTTCATATAGGCTAACGTCAGCGAGCAAAGGCTCTGACATACAACCTCGGATAGGTCTTATATCCTTGGTGGATTCTCTCAACCTCTTCCGTATAAGTTAACGTCATCGAGCAAAGGCTCCGACATACGACCTTGGATAGGTCTCACATCCTTGGTGGATTCTCTCGACCTCTTCCACACAGGTTAACGTAAATGACTAAATGTTGTGACTTATAACCTCAGATAAGTCTCACATCATTGGTGGATTCTCTCGACCTCTTTCATACAGGTTAACGTCATCAAGCAAAGGCTCCGATATACAACCTCCGATAGGTCTTACATCATTGGTGGATTCTTTTGACCTCTTCCATATATGTTAATGTCATCGAGTAAAGGCTCCGACATATAATCTTGGATAGGTCTCACATCCTTGGTGGATTCTCTCGACCTCTTCCATACAGGTTAACATTGTCGAGCAAAGGCTCCGACAGACAACCGTACCTCGGATAGGTATTACATCCTTAGTGGATTCTCTCGACCTCTTCCGTATAGGTTAATTTCATCGAGCAAAGGCTCTAACATACAACCTTAGATAGGTCTCACATCCTTGGTGGGTCTCTCGACTTCTTCCACACAGGTTAATGTCACTGAGCAAATGCTGTGACATACAACCTCGGATAGGTCTCACATCCTTGGTGGATTCTCTCGACCTCTTCAATACAGGTTAACATCATCGAGCAAAGGCTCCGGCATACAACCTTGGATAGGTCTTACATCCTTGGTGGGTACTCTCGACCTCTTCCAGGTTAACATTGTCGAGCAAAGGCTTTGACATATAACCTCAGATAGCTCTTACATCCTTTGTGGATTCTCTCGACCTCTTATGTATAGGTTAACATCATCAAGCAAAGTCTCTGACATACAACTTCGTATAGGTCTCACATCCTTGGTCGATTATCTTGACCTCTTCAACAAAGGTTAACATCATCGAGCAAAGGCTCTGACATACAACCTCGATTAGGTCTCACATCCTTTGTGGATTCTCTCGACCTCTTCCTTGCAGGTTAACTTTGTCAAGCAATGGCTCCTACATATAACCTCGGATAGGTCTCACATCCTTGGTGGATTCTCTCGACCTCTTCCATATAGGTTAATGTCATTGAGAAAAGGTTCCAACATATAACCTCAGATAGTTCTCACATCCTTGGTGGATTCTCTCGACCTCTTCCATACAGGTTAACGTCGTCGAGCAAAGGATTCGACATACAACCTAGGATATGTCTCACATCCTTGGTGGATTCTCTAGACCTCTTAAACACAAGTTAACGGCATCAGGCAAAGGATCTGACATACAACCTCGGATAGGTCTCACATCCTTTGTGGATTCTCTCGACCTCTTTATTGACGGTAAACTTTGTCGAGCAAAGGTTCCTACATAGAACCTCAGATAGGTCTCACATCCTTGTTGGATTCTCTCAACCTCTTCCATACAGGTTTATGTCATCGAGAAAAGGCTCCGACATACAACCTCAGATAGTTCTCACATCCTTGGTGGATTCTCTCGACCTCTTCCTTACAGGTTAACGTTGTCGAGCAAAGGCTCCGATATACAACCTCGGATAGGTCTCACATCCTTGGTGGATTCTCGTGACCTCTTCCGTATAGGTTAACGTCATCGAGCAAAGGCTCCGACATACAATCTCGGACAGGTCTTACATCCTTTGTGGATTCTCTCAACCTCTTCTATATATGTTAACATCATCAAGCAAAGGTTCCGACATACAACCTCGGATAGGTCTCACATCCATGGTGGATTCTCTTAACCTCTTCAGCACAGGTTAACATCATCGAGTAAAGGCTCTGACCTACAACCTCGGATAGGTCTCACATCCTTTGTGGATTCTCTCGACCTATTCCTTGTAGGTTAACTTTATCAAGCAAAGGCTCCTACATACAACTTCGGATAGGTCTCACATCCTTGGTGGATTCGCTCGACCTCTTCCAGACAGGTTAATGTCATTGAGAAAAGGCTCCGACAAACAACCTCAGATAGTTCTCACATCCTTGGTGGATTCTCTCGACCTCTTCCATATAGGTTAACGTCGTCGAGCAAAGGCTCTGATATACAACCTCAGATAGGTCATACATCCTTGGTGGATTCTCTCAACCTATTTCACATATGTTAACATCATTAAGCAGGGCTCTGACTTGCAACCTCGGATATGTTATATATTCTCGATGAATTCTCTCGACATCTTTTACAGAGATTCTTAGCAGGCTAAAAAGCCTTAAAAAGTACATTATGCATATCTCAAAGATGCAATAACAATTCAGCTTCATCCAAGGGATAAGTTCTTAACTTCATAAATAGTATTAATGAAGTTACATAAATTTAGATTCAAATGTACATTTATTCTCACTAGAAGATGAAATTAAAAAGTACATTGTCATCTATTTTATAAGCTACTATCATCAAGCAAGAAGCAACTTCAAGATAGTTAAATATCCTCAGTGTATTTAAAAGGCTTCTTCTCTTTAGCACACAAGCATCTCCTACAACTTCTTCTTCAAATAAAGATTACAATTTGGTCTTCATCAGGCCTCAACTCAGTTGACACTATATGTGTGTCGCCAGACCACTAATATAACACACTGCTCCGGCCCCTTGACTCAGGGATATCTGATGTCGCTACACTTCAGTATATATGCATATTGTATTAGCAAAGTGCCACTGGACTACCACCATCATTGGCTATTTATCTAATATTTGCTAGCAGCCATTCACTTCATATCAGCCATTATCGGCTTCTCGTTTGACTGCTACTTGCAGTGCACCCTCGAACTCTCTCCTTTTGCTCTACACTCGATCGTTGACTGCTAATGGGCTTAAACTCGATCTTCCATCTCCGACAGAATTTTGCTCAAATGGTATTGAAAATTTGTCATGTACTCATCACTTATGGTTCTCCTCCAGGACACTATCACTGCCAAATCTTCTCAAATCACCCTCGCATACAAGCAGCAATGGATCTTCTTTTATCAAGGGTTATCTATTAAGAAGATAGCTTCTCATTACGATTTCTTCTATACAATAGAGGGGCACTGAAACTTGATAGGGGAATGTCGCTTATCTCTGATAGTGGAATGCCTCAAATGAAAAAGAATAACGCAAGCGAAGAACAAGGAGGAAACAATTCTCCTTCTACACAAAAGAGGGGCACTGAAACTTGATAGGGGAATGTCACCTATCTCCAATAGTGGAATGCCTCTAATGTAAGAAGAAGACCAAAGAAGAAGAAATGGAACGATTGAAAAAATTCTAACTTCTACACATGGAGAGGGGCCCTGAATTTTAGTAGGGGATGCCGCCTACAATAAACAGGGGGATGCCTCAACTGTAAGAAAGTTAGAATTAGGGAGGAGAAAGAAAATAAACATATACAAAAAGTCAAACTTCTGTATGAGAGGAGGGGCACCGAATCAAATAGGGAAAGTCACCTACTGAAAACAGCGGAAAGCCTCAACTGTTAGAAAGAAAGAAGGAGAAAAGAAGAAGGTGCAAATTTTTCCCTTTCCTAGGGGGGTATTTATAGCGTTTTTGGAGAAGAAAAAAACATTCCGGAATTCTCTGTATTTTTGTGGAATTTTTCCAATTTTTTTAATTTTTTTTGGAATTTTTTAGATTTTTTTGTGATTTTTTAGAATTTTTTATAATTTTTGTGGGCCCCACATAAAAAAAATTAAAATACACATAACTGTGGGACGCGCCTGTTGGCGCGCGATGCAAGTGCCACCGCCGCCGGCGGTGGTAGGAGGTGACCGGCTGCCCAGTTCAGCCGCCTACACATGCCCGGGCCCGATTTTCGGCCCGGATGGTCCAAATTCGACATTTTTTAGGTCCCCAGACACGTTTTCGATGTTCCGGACTCAATTTTGATACTTTCAGAGCTCAACAAGATCTATATGATCAAGTTTGAGCAAGTTCATATTTTATGGAGCGCAATTTTTGGCGTTTCAATCAAATTGAAGTATTGTAACATATATTTTCGGACATCTGAAGCTTTGATGTCCGAAAATAGGGGGGCAACAGATACGTCGTCATAAAATTATCTTGATCGAGCATGAATCTCGAGTCAAAATCAAGTAGGAAATTTTAAAAATTAATTGTGGAAAAATATGAACTCCGATTTCAGTAAACTTATTGTTAAACTGAGCATCTTGGAAATACGAACCCAACGACACCAAATTCAACTCAATCCGAGCCCAAATGAGCCCAAATTAAGGACTCGAAGTGATGTTGGAATGTTTGTACCACAATTTGAGTTACCAAATGGTCTCCGAACTTGACAAGCTTATGGTCTCATCGAGCAGCTTGATGAGACGAATCCAATGAGCGCAAGATTGCTGAATTCCAAAGTATTTAAGACCTTCAAATGCCTGATAAACGATCCACGATTGAGGGATTCAATATCGACTGTCCATCGAACAACTCCACATTTTCCCCTGATCTCTCACCTATTTACAGGCTATGCCACTCCATGAAATCTATAAATAGACCCCTCATTTCATATGAGAGGGGACCGAAGCAAGAGAAGAAGGAGAAGAGAAGAAGGATATGAGGGAAGAACTATTACTCCTCGACCATCGCCGCCGGAATTCTGTTCAAGTGACACCGAAATTCTGCTCGACCTCCAAGTGATGCCAGAATTCTGTTCGACCTCCAAGTGACACCAGAGTTATGCTCGAATATCATCTAACATCAGAATTCTCCTCGGCCACCAACAGGCGTCAGACTTCTACCCGACGCCAGACCTCAACTCGTCGTCAAGTTTCTACCCGACGCCAGAATTTTACCTATTGTCGGACTTTGATCGGACATCTATCAGATGCTAGATTTCTCTCCATTGCTTGATGTCTATCTGACGCCGTCTTTCTAACCTATGTCGTTAGACAACGGTCCTTCTGACTAACGTAGCCCATCAACTACATTCCTTCTGGCCTCCGTCGCCCGCTAACAATGATCCTTCATACTAACGTCGCCCGCCGACTACAATCATTCCAGCCACCATCGCCCGCCGACAACGGTCCTTCCAACTTATCTCGCCAGCTGACTACAGTCCTTCTGACCTTTGTTGCCCGCCGACTATAGTCTTTCCGACTTACATCGCACACCGACTACAATCCTTCAGACCAAAAAAACACATAAACAATGATGCTTTGTATTCTCACAATGTAATGTACTATAAGATGTACATCAAGCTAAGGCCTTTGCCTGAGGAAGGACCTCCTTTGTAATCAACTACAATACTAGTGGATTCATTCATACTGGGCCAGGCCCCGTGGTTTTTCCCCCTTTTCAGGGGTTTTCCACATAAAAATCTTGGTGTTTTATAAATGTTACACACCCTCTCTCTTATCTAATTGCGTGCTGGATTTTCATACAATGCTAAGACGTAAAACTTTATATTTCTCTACCGCCACGAATACTCCTGGACGCAACAATGTTATCATTAGTTAATAATAAATTTATATGATTAACAAACTTAAATTCTAACCACTGTTGCAGCGACTGTTTTAATAATTTTTTAATTAATTATATTTTTATTAAACATTCAACAGAATAAAAATTCAAAACTTTTAAAGAAAATGTCAAAACGTTTAGTATTCTATGTAGAAAACGTGAAAAATGTTTGGCGTTATAATGAAAATGTCAAAACATTTGACATTTTTTGCTTATTTTTAAATTTTTTTCTAAATTATACTCTTTTTACATAATTAAACTTCAACTAAGCTACTTTTAAAATTTAATCTTTTTGTGAGCATATGTGAACATTTTCTTGAGCTAACACTAATTATAATTATTTATTATTACTCATTTTATTTGGATTTTATATTTCACCATTAATATTTTTCCTGAGCTGGCGCTTACAGATCATAGAAATTTTCAGCTCAATTTTGAATTGTTAAATTTAAGACTTGTCGACTAAAGTGTGTCGGCAGATGCCAAAATTAAAAACTATGACAGCTGCCTATGTTCTAACAAAGCAGTTATTAATAACACATAATAATAAATTAACATTCTGCTAGAAGAATAAATTGTCAACGATGAAAGGTCAGATATGCTAAATGTCGCCGAACAATTCTAATATAATTTCTTTTTATAATCCTTATTAAAAAGTGGAAGCGTTGCGAGTCAATGTGATGGAAAAAAGATGTAAAACTTTTTTTTTTTTTAAAGAAATTTGCCACAATATGGAACTCGCCTATTAAACGACTTTTTATTTTGCGCTGATACCGGATGGAGATAACCGTCTGGTTTTCTCATTGTCTATAGTAAAAACGCAGTCAAGGCACAGCTGCTACAGTAATTGCGCTTTGGCTGCGCCTTTACTGTAGACAAAGAAAATCGGACGGTTCTCTCTGTACGATGCCACACATAATAATACACACTATTAAACAACAACATGTGAGACTCACTCCTCATACCACTACCAACACAAAGTTTACTTATATATTTTTCTTGTAATTTTATCATTTTATACATCCTATATCATTGACCTTAGTTATAAATATGGGTCACTAGTGGAGTATATGCTTAATGTAATCTTTTATTTTTTGGTAAACCATTTTCATGTTGAATCTACTCTAGATTTTCTCCAAATTCCTCTTCATTTCTCATTTCTATCTTACTTTGATATTATTCTCTTTCTCTAAAAATGGTGAATTTGGACTATAATCCAATTAATTAAACAGTCGTTTTAACTCTCATATCTCCCTCTCTCTCTCTCTCTCTTTGGCTCAATCCAAATCAATAGGTTGGTTTTAATGTCACTTCACAAAGAATATAAAATATAACAAATATTAAATCTTGGAGCGATGAGGTGGAGAAAATTAGAGCTTGCTAAACAGACTTAACCTAAACAAAAGTCCCAAAACTTCCAACTTTTAAAGTCTGACTCGCTAATTGTATCATTAGCTAAATGAAATTATTAATGTAGTTTTTAAAATACATGCTAGATTAACGATTAGATCTCTCTCTCTCTCTCTCTCTCTCTCTCTCTCTCTCTCTCTCTCTCATTTCTCTTTCGTGATGGTTTGATACTTCTTTATTACATGTTATGACACAATCATGAGAGGGATATATTATGTATTTTTTTTTAATAATTAAGTTGATAAAAATTTTCCTTAATAAATTTACTTGATGTGTTATGTAAACCTAGAGAGCAAAAATATTATATTAGCTATTTAAAATAATTCGAACATGAGATTTAAACTGCTTATACAATATGGTTCATAATAATATAGATGGATTTTGCAATTAAGTTTATTAGTTGATTTTGTTAATTTTTATTTTAATTGTAAGTCAACTTTACATCACAAAGTATGAAATTACAATAATTTAAGAATTAAAAAAATAATTAAAAGTTATGCAAATAAAGCTTAATTTTCAATGACACTCGGGTTCACTTAAGCCAAGAAGGCTACCAGCATATGTTTTATTTGTGATTTTAGCTTGACATAAAGCATTTAGCTCACTCTTGCACTAGCTTCGTATTATATATTAGCACATAACACATTATGTTTATGATAATCCTTATAATAATTATATGCTTAAGATCAAAGGGTTAATATTTTATCTCTAAGTCATTTCCCAAATCAAGTTTCTCTTTAAGTCATTGTGAATTTTGTTGTTGTAGCTATGTTGTTCATAGCAGCAGGCTCATGCATTAATTACTTGTTGCTCTCTATTTCTTGTATGTGTATGGAAGCAGACAGTTAAAATTTTTTAATGAATTGAAATATACTATCTAACAACAAAAAAGTTGACTACAGACTTACTAGTTCCTCAATTTTTCCATTCAGCCTGATTTACATTATGTCCTTTGTACCAAGCGTCAAGTGCAAAAGCTACAGGAGAAGAAATTTTTATTTGGCATGTACAAACAAATGGGTTGAAGATATAATTGTATACAGATTGAGTGCAGAGATGTTCTTAATTCATGATCAATTCATGAGAGGGATATATTATGTATTTTTTTAATACTCGAAGTCTTGCATGCTCAAATTCTATTTAACATGAGTGAAACCTTATATTACTACATTTCTAGATGATATTTATTGTATTTAATTATCATGAATTTTTGGCATCTCTTTACTCTTCTCCAAGTCATAGTTAAATAGTTTTCCAAACATTGTATCATTTGTGTAGCTAAGGTATTTTGGCTATATCTTTTAGTTTAATATTCTATTTCGGGTGATTTATAACTTGTTGAAAAGATAAGAGAAAGTTCTACAAATCCATAGTTCACATATCAGACTAAAACAAAATTTAGCTTTTTGAAATGTTATAACCTTTTCTTGAAAAACATATATAGACTAATTTTTTATTGTTATAAGAGAATTTTAGTCTCATACATTTTTTTTTTCATATATTTCCTTTTTTATACTTGGCACCATATATACTAGGATACTACCATCCATGTAGGGCAAGCCTCCAGATAAATAAAATTTACTTTTTTCTTAAGCTATATGTTTGTTTGAGTTCAAAAAATATTTTAATTTTTAAGGTGTCGTGCCGTTTCAGTACAACTTTGAGAGGATATGTGATGCTCATATAGTGAGTGCCATCACAAATCTATCATAGGATAAAGTAACAAAAGTCTCAGGTATATGCTGTTCTAAACACGTCTTCAAACTTTCATCAAGAACAATTGTTATTTGACACTTTTCTTGTGTTTCTCATGGATATTTTTGTTTATACTATACATCTCTGTAATAATGTCGTGAGTAAATTTAGTTATTCAATAGATTAGCATATGTATGAGTCACATTTTACATCATTTGTATTATGTGATGGTCTATTATAATCATTTGCATACCACATCAATATTTTAGGTGTCTCGACATTTAAATAATTTTAGTTTAGTTCTTTTTGTTAAACTTTATTTTAGCAACACATTAAAAAAATTATTGTTTTAGGAAAATAACTAGGCTTATCTCTTTAGACAAATAATCCAACTTGGATAAGAACATGACTATGCCCTTTAGCTTAGGATTGTTTGAAAGTGACCATACCTTCTCAAATTGGTTTGAGTGTGACTTATTATGTTGGTTGGCTCATGGGGGCCAAATATTAGTCTTAATATATTTTTTATTATTTTTATTCTATTTGTTGGTATGTATTGTTGTTTTTGGCATTTTGCTTTGCCTCCTTATTTATGGATCTTCCTGTGCTGCTGTTGCAATGGTTGGTTTTCTATTGTTGAGGTTTTTTGTGGCCGAAATTTTGATGGGTTTCATGGTTTTGCTAATGTCTGTCTGGATTAATTTAAACTGGAGCAATGATTTTTCTGTTTTGTTGTTGAGGGTCTGTTCCTTTGTTGCTCTCCTACCTGTTTGGGTGCTGAGGGTAATGGTGGGATTAAGGCTAGTTTTTTATCTCCTTTTGATGGGGTTGGTCTGTTTGGTTACGGGTTATGTTATGATGGTATTAGGTGTTCTGGCAATGTGTTAATCCAGAGCTATTTCTTCTTTTTCTGTGAGATTCTTGCGGGCAGTTCTGCTTGCCAGAATTATTATGCTGTTAATTCTATCTGGTGGTTCTTCACTTATAGCTGTATTTGTTGGTTAGCCTTGATTATCTATGTTTGGTGTCTGATTATGAACTGCTATGCTATTGGTATCATGAGAATTGCCTGTTGGAATGTTTTTTTTTTTGATGTTTTTGAATATTTCCCATGGTAGGATTGAGTGGCATCTGGACTCTCCTAATGAAGCTAGTGCTAATGAGAGTATTATGAGCTATAATGGTTTAAATGTCACGACTGGCTTTACTTTGAACAATTTAGTTTCCTGCTTATTTATTACCTACCCCAAGTTTGGCAATTATTATACTAATAGTTTGTTTTGGTGTAGTTTTTTCCTTTGTAGCCTTTCTTCTTTGTAGGTGGAGCTGACTAGGCTTGGCTTCAATTTTTTTGACAGAAAGAGTGGGCTTTATTGTTATTATATGATCTTTCTTTTTTGGATGCTTCTTTATAACATCATTAAAATGTTTCTAGGGTGCCTTGTATCTTTTTTCAAGGGAGTAATTAAGGATGATTGATACGATCATATCATCCTGGACGATCGCAGGATAGGCCAGGACGATCCAATCAAAAACCTTAAGTTACTTTAGGACGATAAATATCGGCCAGCTCGTATCTAGGGCTATTCTCGGGATGATTTTCCTCCGATTTGAACTGATCGGCCAGGACGATCGTGAGATCGGCTTGGACGATCAAGCCAAATTTCAATCGTCCAGGAGTGTATCCAGGGCGATGCTCTGGTAGATCTTCTGAGTTTTGTACTGATCGGTCAGGCCGATGTCTATATCGGCCTGGACGATAAAGTCGGCAACTTGCAATTAATGAGCTCTTTTGAAGCTCTTCTATTTAAAGGAATGTTATGTTTGTAAAGATGAAACTCATATATTAAGCTCATCTATATATTCAAAATCTTAAAAGCCAATATCTAAGAAGAGGTTTAGAGCAAATGAAAACTTGGAGA
>NW_021536486.1:336622-360923 GCF_001605985.2 Dendrobium catenatum | reverse complement strand
AGTTAAAAACTCATTTGAGGGGAAATTATGTACCATTATAATAATATGGGCAACTTTTAGATATGAGACATAGGTTAACTTGGAGAGACCCACATACTAGACATGTCCTATCTTGTTGGTTTGCAACATGCAAACCTCAAGATCTATGTTTTGAAGATTATTCAGATTTTTCATCCAATTTTAATCATAAAGATGCTAACAACTATCAATATATAGAATATAAACTCACCCATAAAATTCTCTTTTATTTATCTTCAAAATTAAAATATAATAATTATATTATAGCACATGGCTCGAGATCAGAATATATAATATAGCTAAATAATAGCTTGGCATGACTGTATCAAAAGTCAAAAGAAAGGAATATATAAATAGACTCAGATCAAATTATGATACAACTAACCAACTACCCTTTTTCCTCACTCAGATCCTAAAAATAAAAGACGAAATAGCTATTAGCTTACATAACTCAACACATCACATTTTCCAATCTAAAGTTTCAAATAAATCCATAATTAAACATTTAATTGAGTTCTAAAATTAATATAATAAATAAATGTGCTATGTTGGATAGTAATTGTAGTTATCAAGAATTCAAATATTAATGCCGATAAAATATATAAAAAAGCACTTTATATCAGATAAAATTCAAAGAATTCAAATATTGATGCCGATAAAATATATGAAAAAGTACTTTATACCAGATAAAGTTCAAAGAATTTTGACCCTTATGCTTCTCAATAGACATAATTTAGAGAATTTGACCCTTATGGCTCCCAATGTCTAGCAACAGAGTAGAGTGTGCAGATAACACTAAAATGTGTGTTTAGTACTAGAACTAAACTTCCTCCTTCCACAGTAGAACTTATCAGAATAAAAAATATCAATAAGATAAATACAAAATTCATTGCATTGCAATAACATGAATATAAAAAAGCTCATTTTAGAAATTAACAAAATGCTCTAACGATTGGTAGAATAATACACTATTGTGCAAAAATTCATAATTTTTTAATGTAAACAAATTACAAAGATTGTTCATTATATTATTTAAAGACTTTAATTGTACTATAATATTATTTTATAGAGTCAAAATTATTTTTAATTAATTAAAATAACATAATTCCCAAAATTCTTGATATAAAATTTCCTTAAAAATACCTAAATGTTTAAAATCTTCGCCTTTATAATATAAAGAAAGTTACATGTTGAAAATTTTACTGGTGTAAAGTTATCCTCACTTCTAGATTATGTAAATATAAATTAAATATAAATATTAGAATTTTTATATTTTTAAACTTTGAGATAGGAAAAATGTCACCTACCTCAAGCCAAGCAAGCCGTTAGTTGAAAATGATCTGAAGTATCCCAAATTTTGATTTCACTCTCTAGAAATCTCTCTCTCTCTCTCTGTCTCTCTCTCTCTCTCTCTCTCTCTCTCTCTCTCTCACTCACTAACTGACATCCTAAAAGGCCCTTAAAAGGATAAACAAATGGGCATTTTAGCTAAAATTGATTTTATAAATGGAATTCTGGCTGAGCACCACAGCATGCAACAACACAAGCAATAATGCTCCCTTTGTGAGATTTCAGCGTCAAATCACCACCCCTAATGCCACAACACTTTTTTTTTTCAAAATTTAAAAGAGTTTAGTAGTGAAGCACCGCCAACTCACGCAACGTGGGGCCTCGAATGAAAATCTTATACTTTCCCAAACATGTAAATAGGCCCCAAGGACTCATTTTAGATAACATTTAGACTCTACATATACATAAATATATTCTCGAACACAAGCATAATGGTTCAAATACGGAAATTTAATATATTTTCTTAGATGTTACTAACATCCCCTCTATAAAATAATGTAATCCTCCATATTTTAAGACTCATACCCCTTAAAACAATTAGGATGCAGCAGCTTAATTTTAGTTTCCTTCTCCAAAGTAGCTTCTCTCTCTGTTTTAATCTTCCACTAAAATTTAACTATTATAATTTGTTTATTTCTTAGTCTCTTAACATCATAAGCAAAATCCTTTTTGCTTCTTCTTTGTAGCTCGGATTGGGATGTACCTCAACTTCCTTTACATATATTTAATTCTTAAGATTAGATGCCTACTTCCTTAAAAGTGACACATGAAATAAGTTATAAATTTTAGGCATATAACCTTCCGACTGTAACTTGTAAGCAGAATTTCCAATTATTTTAATAACTTTAAATGGTCCAATGTACCTAGGCTTTAACTTTTCTTTCTTGTCAAATATATTTAAGACTTTCATAGGCCAGATTTTCACATATATACAGTCTCCTACCTAGGATTCTAGTGGCCGATTCTTAGCATCATATTACTAATTTTGTTAGTCCTATATAGATTTTAATATATCCCTAATCAAATAAATATTTTCAGTAATATCATTAACCAAAGTTAACCTAATTAGATTCCTTTCATCGACCTCTATCCAAAATATGGAGTCCTACACTTCCTACTATACAAAGCTTCATAAGGGGGTCGTACCTATGATTTACTAAAAGTTATTATTATAAGTAAATGTAATTAGGGGAATATAATATTCTAAACTTCCACCTAAGTCTAGAAGATAATCTCAGAAGATCTTTTAGTATCTAAATAATCCTCTTAGATTGTCTGTTAGTCTATGGATGAAAAGCCATAGTAAAATAAAATTTTGTGCCAATACCTTGCTGAGTACCCTTTTATAATCAGGAGGTAAACCTAGCATCTATGTAAGAAAAAATCACCTTTGGTATCTCAGGATCCACAATAACCCAAATGACACCATGTCCATATCATGACATGGATAAACCCATAGTGCAATTCATAGTCACCTCTTACCTTTTCCACTTTGGAATGTACAATGGCTGTAAAAATACTCCTGGTCACTGATTTTCCTCCATCACTAAAAAATAGGTTTCATATTTTTAAATGAAATCTACCACATTCTTCTTTAACCCAGGTAGACAGAATATTCCTTTCAAATTATTTTACATTTTACTTCTTTCAGAATAAATAGTAACCTGAATAATATATCGTGTATAGAATAATTGATCTCAAAATTTCATAACTTGAAACCCACCATTTATTCTTTTATAAGATAATATAAGAATCATACACTCACAATCTAGATTCCTTATCAGGTTTATTTATTTAATCAATTAACTTTTGATATTCTTTCTCTTGTTTTTGGGCTTCCTAAATCCTTTCTCGTAGACATGGTTGAATGACCATTAAAGCTAGAATAATAGAATCTATATCAACAAGAGAAATTACCTCCAATTGAAGATTTCCATATTCCAAATCAGATATTTTTCAATAGTAAGTTAAATATGTGATAATCCTAAAGACTTCCTGCTCAAAGAATTTGATACAATATTAGCATTACCAGGTGATGGGGGTTGAGGAGTAACCTATAACATTATGGAATATTTTAAGACTCTATCAATCCCTAATAATACTTAGGTTTTCTTTGATGTAAAAATTATAAAATCTCTACCTAATATATGCAAATATATATGCTACATCAAGTAATATAATGATTGAGTAGAGTATCAATCCCACGAGGAAGATATGCTTACTTGCAATTCACTACTATTGTCTATTAAAATTATAAAAATTAGCCTACTCAAATAAAAATAGTTTCATGGTGATTCAATGACTTAAATAAAGTTAGATAAAGATAATAAACACACTTTATAGTTATAATGTTTTGGATTGATGAATGTAAATGACATTTTTTTCTAATGATTTTCTTTTAATTGCGATGTTATTCAGAGCATATGCATTCCAAGATCTTTGTTGAGCTTATTGGAACAAATGATGTCTATCAACTTTCTATGGTTATTTCTTCTCCTTAAGAATTAGTATGTTTCATACGCAATGCTTAGGCAAGATGCATATTAATTCAATTTCCCTAGTTATGCTTGCTTCCCTCCATTAAGGCTCCACATTACACCTAATTTTAACTACACATCTGGTCACTATGTGCATTAAATTAAAATATGGTAATATTTAAAAAAAAAAAATTAATCAGCTATGGAATAAGAGAACTCATTAGTACTTCATATGATATTTACTTCGTTAATTGAAAACTAGAGAATTTTGCCAAATATGGAGAAAAGTTGAAGAAAACTCATTTTCTTTAATAACATGATAGAAAGAAATTACAAGAGATAGATATCACCAGAGAGGTTTAATAGATCTCCTCTACACCCCTTCTTTTTTACTTATAGAATTGCTTCTATAAATACATGCCAAAAACTCTAATGATGGTATCAAATATTTCCATAGAGCTAACTCATTTTCATTAATAAAATACAAGAAAGAAATTACAAAATAAAAGATATCACTAGATGGTTCAAATTCTCCTCTATACTCCTCTTTGAACTTAAAGAGTTGCTTCCCCAAACACGAACCAATTACTCTCAAGAAGAAGATTTAGTGCTCTCTGAATTTCCTTAGTTGTCACTCCTAAGAAAATTTTAGAGAGACATTCTGAAGTTTGAGTTTTATTAAGTGACTGAACCCTATATTAATATAACAAACAAACTATTTATAAAAAAATATAAAAAATAGATTTTGACACTATGTCACTAGAAACATTTGCACTATGGATCCCATAAAATGAACTAATTCCATAACACTGAAGGGGGTTTTCCATTGTGAAACTTTTTGACATGGACCCACTATTTAATGAATTTATGTGTTGCTTCGCTGGTAGATCATAGCTTAAGCAATTAAAACTATAGCGCTGTGATGCTACTAACATTTGATTGCTGTGAAATCCAAGAAACACTCCTCTGACTATGTGACACTAGAATTTGGCCCCATGGCACTGTAAAGACAGATGTTAGGCTTTGTAGCACAAATGCCTCTAACGCTGCGGCGCTAGGATAGTTTGCTTGGCTTTACGTTGATAACTCCTTTGATGTTGCAGGACCATCAAATAGAGAATGGGCACCGCCATGTCCCTATTTGGGCACTCTGGTGATGTCAATGATGGTGCGACAATGGCATTATGTCCGACACTGCGGTGCTATGTTATACATAAATTTTTTCCTATTTCCTATATTTTTCTATACGAACACAACTAAAATAATAGGTTTTCATTGAAAAATTTGCTGATAAAATATAATATTAAAAGGCATGACTAATAACTCATTATATCTACCAAATAATAGCTGGATCACTTATCGATCTTGGAAAACATAAAAGACCTAAACAAGCTGATAAACTAAATCATCGATCATTAAAAAATAATACTTATTCTTGATAGTGACTTTATTAAGTTCTATATATTTACCATATATACATATCATACTATCCTTCTTCTTTATAAATAAGATAATTGCTCTTTTTTTTTTTTTTTTGACAAAAGCAATTAAATTGCATTAATAGAAAGAAAACTATTACAAACTAGAACTATAAATGGATTCCTCCTTTAACAATTGATTAAAGAGAGGAGGAATCTTATTCGTAGCTAAGTCATCCCAATAAAAATTTCTAAAGAGAGCATAATTAGCACATAAGTTGGCTAACTTATTACATTTTCTATTTACCCAATTAAAAACAACAAAATTAAATTCTTTTAAGCAAACAAGCTGACAATTGCTCTTTATAGAGACACACAAAGATGAACAAATATTCTATCCACTAACGCTTAAATCTATACTTTGAAATCTTAAAGCTCCTTAGATTTTATCCTATGTTGAGCCTTAAATATTAAAGTTATACTAAAAAATTCATCAATATAGAACACAATATCTCTATCTAAACAAAATCACTAGCTCCTCAATAAAGTCATCCAAAAAGTCCCACATTATTGGGACATAAGAAAGATATCCAAAACCTAAGACATTAAATTATACCCTATTTTCTAACATACCCTCTTTTGTTAATAATATAATAGCCAATGTCAAAGGTTATAATATTGAAGAAAAATGTAGTAAATTCAAGTAGTCGGAAAAAATAATTGAATGACTAACTCTAGATAAAAAAAAATTGGCAAGATTAATAAAAAATATAAGCCATACTTGTGATAACATCTATAGCATACTTGGACTCATGCTGAGTCAGACTATAGACACGTGATTGAATTAGAGATGGTTCAACGAAACCACTAGGCTCTCTCTGACCCAAAGATGGTCCCCGTATTATAAAGCTGATATATAATCATAACCACTACTACTAATGGATGATATCTAAAGGAATATGTGGAGGGGAACTATCCTTGACTCCCTTTAGATCTAACAGAACTCTCAGATCAAAGCTTAGAACATTAGTAGGGTCATACTTATGGACACACAACTACCTTTTGTCAAACCTAACCACTCCGAAAACACTGTCTTGTCATCCTATAGACTTTACTAAAATATTGTCTACCATAACTACATCACATAGGTGATCTACTAATATAAATATAATTTTCCATGCCACCACTGCAAAACACTGCCATAAATACAGGTTGTCAACCTCCCCTGGACTCTCTAGGTTGAAACATGATAATAACAATCTATTAGTATTAGATTTCACAACACAATATCTCTTTCTAATAGCAGTTTAGTGCTACTGAGTAGCTATCAGATAATTCTCAATCAGTTGGGCTCACTCTATAAGCTTAAAAAGTCAAAAATATGAAATAGAATCAATAGCTACCTCATACTATATTGTTATCCCCTCAAATACCTATGATAATTTTTCTAAGAAGTTCTAAATAGCCAAAGAGCATACCTGGTTAAAGTAGTAAAGTCTATCACCTATTGTATAATGATCCTACTCCACTGAACTAATTCAAAAACATCTCCAACATCTGTTGACATGTAGAAAGTGGTACAAACCTGGCTTGAAACATGTTGACCTCATTTTTATATGTGGTCATCAGTGCTTTTAAAACTCTTTATAATACATTTAGTAGTTGATAGTCACCTAATTGTATATTATCTAACACTCAATCAACCTGTCATTTAATCAATCAATCAATATTCAAATAAAACTTTAATCCTAACACACAATCTTCAATCATTCAACATTTGGTCAAATATCAATCACCTGCAATTGCAGCCTTACACTGCAATCACCCAGCTTAGTGTATAAATTTGTAATCCATCTTTGCCTAGTAAACCCCGTAAGCCATCTTCCCCTCATAAAATTCTTTTACTCGCGTTTACTATTATTTTTACACACACACACACACACACACACATATACATATATATATATATAAGACAGGTTTTGGCCCGGATTTGAGAACCTTCAGGTCACCTTCAATATAGCATAAGCTAAAGTGGTTATGCTAGTTGCTAAATCTGTCAGATCAATTACCCTTCAAGTGAACATCAAGGGTGGGTATGTAGCTACCCCTACAGTAACTAAACCCTTAGTCTTTTCATTATTGACTTCCACCCAGTTAGATGCCATAATAAAAGGAAAGTCTCCAATTGTTGTTGAAACTCCCGCAGTTGGAAACTTCAAGATGGCGTTGTCTTCTAGAATACAGGGGATGACTAAGTCTCAACGTTGTATCATGATTCACCGTATGAGGAGAAGAGCTGAGAGAGAAGAGATGTTAGTGGAAGATGTTTTGATTGCTACTGCAACTGAAGTAGAAAAGAAGATGAACCCTGAAACTCTTGAGGCATACCTTAATTCTTCGCATTTGGTTGACAGTAGATTTCACCAACTGCCCGCTACTGCGGGGGAAGAGAATGTTTTATGTATTTAGATTCTCCTCCTACATCATTTCATGAAGATCTTATCCTTCCTTCTTTGTTGGAAAGAAAGAGAAAGTTTAAGTCATTGCTGAAAGAATTAATCCAAGACTGCACCATTTATTATGGGCAATCGAAGATAGAATTTCTCAAAAGTGTCAAGGATGTGATCTCCACTAAAATACATCCACATTCAAGTGGAAGGAAAGGAGGATTTCCTCCTACGAAGAGGAGAAATTAAATTCAAGAACCGGGACCAAGCCGACCAGTAGTTGCTATAGATTGTCGTGGGGAATCAAAGAAATTCTCAAAGAGCAATAATTATGAGAGTTTAGATCAATAGTATAATCAATAAACTCCTGTCAAACCTTTAGGGTATACAAAATTAGCTTGTCGAGGGTATAATCCCATATCTCCTCTATCTTCACATCAGTCCAGAAACACTCCAACAAGAAATTTTGATCATTCTTCAAATTAGTATCCCTTGAGGGTCGATCGGTATCATTCATAGGGGAGAGAATCATCCTCTGGTTTTGATAAAAGGAGGTTGAAATTTACAAATCAGTCAAACTCATTATCTAATAGAGATAGGATCTAGCAACCCAACATGGTTCCTACTCCAACTACATTGATGAATCAGAGGAATATGTAGTGGAGGAAAAACCAAGGAAGTTGAAGTCTGTAATGGAAACATCTTCTTCCAAAGAATATACTCCAGTATATCCACATCGTGTGAAAGAGAACACAATAAAAGAGATGGTGGATCATCTGAAAGAAAATATCCGCCAGATCAATGAAGCCGTAGAGGATGAAGAAATGGATAAAGAGATGTCGGATAGTGTTAACATGGTAGATACTCGGTCATCTCTGTAAAGAGAGAGAACTTGAGTTTAGATTTTGTTAGAAAATATCTGATTTATCTTTCTTAAATACAATGTATCCTCTATCTTTAATTTCAAAAGAAGGAAGTTATGCTTAACTACATTAAATGTTCAAAGGAAGATGAGCATATAAATGATCAAAGCTATAAAGAAAAGTATGTTCCCTCCCTCCCCCCTCTCGTATGAAGTATGATGACTATTTAAATCTAAACCTATATCAAAAGTAAAATTAGCTTGGAAATAAAATCTTCTCAAAAGATGCACAATGTGCACCAAGATGAAAAGATGCATACAAATGTGCCAAATAAAGATGCAAAAGTGCACCAAAATAGATATAAATAAATGAAAGATGTACAAAAGTATGCCAAACAATGAAAGTTGCTCAAACTCTATCAAAAAAATAAAATAAGCAAAAGACTTCCTTTTCAAAATCTTAAATATCAAAAAATCTGCGTCCTCTAGATTTTGTTCTTGACACTTGAATTTTGAAAATCTCGATAGCATATTCATCTTTATGCATTGATATCTTATTAGATATAAAAGATAAATCAAGAAAATGAAAATATTAATTTTATTTTCCTTAATTTGATCTTTTGAAATAGGTCTTAATTTAAAAACATAAGGGAAATACCACTTTAACTTCTAATGAAGTTAATCTGGGTCCGTAATCATTGGTCAATGGTTCCATCACAGTTTGGCATTACATTTACTCCTTTGAAAGTAGTGAAATGATACTTCATAGCAGATTTCCTTGTAACTCACTAAGTTCAAGATGATTTCCTAATTAATGACAAACCACCAAATGAACGTATCGTGAAATTTAAGTCAAATGAGAAATTTATCTAGGAATTTTATTTTGTCGGCATTACTCAAGTCAATTAACAACATCATATGATATTTCCCAGTGCCAGATGTTGCCTAATAAATGATGAACTACCGAATGAATAAATCATAAAACTCAAGTCAAATGAGAAGTTCATCCAGGAATTCAATTTTTTGATGGTGATGCTTCCAGTTGATAAGAAGAGTCAGATGATATCTCCCCAAGACAAGACAAAATTGGTATAATATTTGTCACATCTGATCATGATGAAATTTAGTACTCATACATATGTAAAAGCCATGTACCAATAATGAAGCTAAGTATGAGGCTATAATAACTGCTTTAGATTTGATAATTCTAAATTAGACCTAAGAGATCAAAATATTTAGAGATTTGTGGCTTCTGATTAATCAAGTAGCAATAATTTACAAAGTATTGAAAGATATTCTGATTCCTTATATATTGTATGCCAAGCATCTATCGAAATAAATTTTGAATGTAATGTTATACAAAATTCACCACAAAGATATCTTTGATGGATGCTCTTGCTAAGTAAACTAAAGCTCTAGCATATTATGAGGAAGATTTAATTCTGACAGAAGTGTAAGGATGGCAAGTTTTATCTCTCGTAGATTCTAGATATGTAAATAGAAAACCACTAGACAAGGTGAAATTTTTTTTAGTAGTTGACGATGAAGTGGTGGATTGGAGAAAACCATTCTTAGATAACTTGCGAGAAAACAAGCTCCCTCAAGAGAAATTATCCCCGGATCAGATCAAGAGATGATTATTATCTTATACTATTACTATTTGCACTCTATATAGAAGATCACTCGATCAGATGTGGTTGAAGTTTCTGAATAAATAAGGTACAAGGAAGACTATGGAAAAAGTATATGTTGGATTGTGTTGCAAACCACTCCAGGCCAATGATGAATGATTCCTTTGAAAAAAGTCAAAGCTCATTAAGTTCTAATGCTTTTCAAAGAAAATATTGTGTACCGATTCATTGTTCTTTTATGGTTTATCTAGAATAACAACCCCTTATTCGAAAGATATAAAATATATAATTTCTCTATATGTCACAACATCAATTGGAGATACTTGATCATCTTGTACCCTTAGACAAACGGATTGGTAGAGGCCTTTAATGAATTGCTGGTATAGTTGCAGCCACACGCTAAAATCACCCAGCTTAGAGCACTTTCTAGCATAGTGCACTGGCAACTTCTGACCGCATGCCAAATTTCAAATCATTCTGCTAGGGGCTTTATATATTAAATCTTACATCACTAGCTTTTTGTTTCAATAATTGATCAAGATGATCAATTGAGCTGACTTAAGCTAGCTTAGTTGATCATCAATCATTTTTAAATCCATCATCAAATGAATTCTAAATCTCACTAAATTTCTTTAAACCACTCTCCTAGTGAACTGAACCTAGTTGATCATTTTGGTCCAGGCACCAGTTGACTCAGTCAACTGGACCTAAACTTGGTCAAATCAAATCTATTTGAACCCAGTCCTTGTATATAACTCAATAAACTTATTAAACCTATCAAAGCAACTTAAAATCATGATTAAAATATTCTCAAACATTTATCAACTCAACCCATGGTGATTTTGACTTAGTCAAGTCCAAATACTTGGTCAAATCTAATCATGCATAGCTCCTCCACTTCATACAATGCATGTAATCACCTAAGCTTCTTATAAACTATTCAAATAACTATCATTCATTCCCTCAAACTTTCCCCACTTTACTTTTACTATTTGACGTCAACTCAAGGCTCATAACCATTTCTATGGTCAAACTCCTCCAATCAACTTCTTTGTTTGAAGCCATCCCCATCCAACCAACTAGATATACTCTAGGCATGGTTTAGATGTGAACTTAGTAGTCCTTGACCTTTGTTGACTAGTCAAATGGTTAATGGGAGCTTAAATGAGCTTCAGAGGTCAACCCAACTCACCTAGATTTACCCAGCCTAAACTAGGCTCATCTAGCCCGTGGAATTAAATCCAGAACCTTCCAGGGTTGTAGCCTGGCCCATCCTAGTGCCTAGAAAGCCCGTAGCTCAAGCACCAACCAACCTAGTGGTCCCCTACCACATGAGATGGACAATATATCCTTTCCACCTGAGCAGTACACCTCCTTGTGCTCTAACGGCTAGAGCAAGTTGTCTACCATCCAGACAACCTCTCTAAGTGATCCCAGCTACTCCTTTTGGCTCCAACTCTTAGAATAGGGTGATAGGGGTAGAATAGTCTCATTCTAACCTATCTCTCATTATGCTCACTCCCTAGAGCATTTTGTATTTTGTTTTCATCCCAGATGACTCCTTTATACATTCTAGTGATATCTACGATGTTTAGAGCTCTCTGGTGATGAGAGGAGCAGAGAACCAAACCTAACTCCAACTCTTAATAGAGGACACTCCCAAGCTTGAACTATTCAAGGATCTTGAGCATAGAAAAAATACAAGCTTAGATCACTTGAATCCATCATTTATACCACGGTAAAACCCTAACCTTATATGATTTTCTATGTTCTTAAATAACTTTTTAAGTGTTACATTAATAGCTTAGAAAATACCTCCCTACTCTTCCTTAGGTTATGTAATACCACTGTTCAAATTTTCAAGTCATTTGGTTAAGTATTTTATCAAAACAAGATTAAAATTGAGTTTAGGGTTCATGGAGTTTGAACAAGGTAGACAAAATTAGGACCATCTATTTATTCTATTTGATACAAACTATCATGATTTCATCATTTTAATGATTCAATGAAATTGTTTATAACCAACGGATGGATGAATCTCATCTGATACTATCTGACCCGTTCATTCCAAATCGTGGGGTCTCGGATGGTCGTTGGATTGTTCTGGATCGAGATACTCCTTTGGGCTTTATCTCAGCTGTTAGATCAATCTTGTAGCTGATCCAATGTTTTCCATCCCTACCACACTAGATAAGTGATCTATGTCTCCTGACCACCGCCATTCGTGTGGCCGAATCCTGTTGCGCCTTTTGGAGAACCCAGGCCTGGGTCAGTGTCACCATTTGACTAATCATTTTAAAATTTTAAATTTAATTCAAAAGTGCTTGCAACTTCAAAAAATCATAAGAATTTCAGTGCTTGTCCAATTTTAGATTTCTAGAGCTCATTCTCTTTATAATTTCTTCTACTTTATTTAAAAATAATAATAATAAAAATATTTTATTAATTATTTCAAATATACATAAAACCTATTCTAATTTTAAATAAATATAGATATATTATTTTAAGTTGGAACTTGGCAGAGGTGTTCTAGAGCTTAAATTTGATCTTCCCTAATTTTCTCAAGCCTTTTTAATGCAATATGAATTATCTAGGGCAAAGGTTGACCAAGATTTTTGAAAATTCATAACTAATTCAATTTAATTCCAATAAATGCATGTTAGGACTCTATGGAACCAGTAATCACTAAAAAATAAATTCAGATTATAATTATACTTAGTTTGATAAAAATTAGTTTTAATGTTATTTTTTATTTATATGCATACTTATCAAACCATGCATAATTTTGAGTTCAAATTGAATTGAGCTTGTTTTAAGGTTTTTCTCATACATCTTCAAAATGTACTCAATCCTATTTGAAGAATTCAATCTATTATAGTTAAAAATTTAAGTTCATAGGTCACTAAGTGACCTATCGTCTTAATAATTTACTATAAATCAATCCATAGGGTATTAGGGCACTTTGCTTTGCTCATGATAGTTATGATATGATTATAGGTAGTGTATATAAAGGGTTAGAAGAACATTGATATCAATCCCATAACCTAGTGCCACTAAGGGCAACAATTAAGGACTTGGGTCTTAGTTAATTAAGTTTAATCTAGGATGAACATAACACATCCATTTTGGATGAAATTCAAACTTAGAAAATTAGTATCAAACACCTTTGATTAAATACATATTGATTTGATATTAATAGTTCATCAATTAACTATTAGATTTAGTTAATTCCTTATTAATGAATCCCTAATTTTCCATAAGTCAAATAAAATCCTTAAAAATCTAAAATCAACTTTAATCAATCCTAATCAACCTTAAATCACACATAGAAACATTCAAAATTAAAACTTAAGTTTAAATATCATCAAATTTTAATACATCTTAATTATACCCTAATCAAGAAAATAATTGAATAAATTATAATAATCCAAATAAAATTCATAAGTTAATAATTCAAATTTAAATGAAATTTTGAAATAATTTATAATAATATTTCGTTAATTATTCATTAATAAATAATTAAATTCAATTAAAATTTTAATAATTTAATAAAATTTCTAAATATTAAAATAAAGTTCATAAAAATTTAAATAAATTTTTATTCATTTAAATTTAAATTAATTTGAATATTTGATTAACTAAAATTTATTTTAATCAATTAAATGGGATAACTAATTTATATTAAATAAATCTAAGGTCTTTAATACATAAAGTTTGATTGCTTTTGGAGGGCTCTAGGCATTTTTATTTTAAGAACTTTAATAAACCTAAACAACAAAGAGATTCTCCCATATGTTGTGTATGATTTCTTTTAGGAGGGCACTAACATATTAAATTTGGAGGAACTTTTAACATTTAATAACATACAAACCTTATGTGACATACGCGACTACTTTTATAAGGTATATCACACAACATTTATTAGGCCCCTTTTCTCCTTGTCTTTTAAAATTCTGGGGGCTCTCATATGTACATCTATCTTCCATAGAAGACGGGTTTCCATTTTAAAAGCCCTAGGATTTATAAATTAATAACTTACTACACATAGGGGGTTATTAATCTATAATTTCTTTAAAACTAAATCATATAACTCTAACACCTAAAATTAGAGTAATTTAAAAATCAAATACACAATACTTAAATTTTAATTAAATTCTCATTTGGACTTTAATGAATAAACCTTAATAATACATATAATTCAAACATAAATCCTTATATGGCATATCAAAACCACACTACCTTTTTCACACACTTAGATGATTTATTAAGACAACCAAATTTCGCCTAGGCTAGGCCAGTGGATTGTTGTGCTTTTATTGCGGGTGTCTTGCCGAGAGAGTACCTACGTGTGTTTGCTTATTTTTTTGAAAAACATAACATGTAAATTTGCTTTTTTTGTCAGTACGCTAGAGAGCGGAGTAAATAAGTGAGGGCTGTGTACTTTACTTTTCTGCATATAATGCAGTTCACAACACACTCATAACTACCTTTACTTTCGTGCTTTTACTTTCTTGCAAAGTAGAATGTTACTAGGTGATGATTTACTTGTAAAGAATTTCTGTCTTTTGATTCCTAGATTTTTGTATATAGATCGAGTTCTACAGTTTCCTGAGTTGTAAAAGAATCAAAGATAGCTGCTTATATATATATATATATATATACAAGTAGGGCTCCAAAAAGTAATATCCTCTTTTATGAGGATTTTCCTTTTGGAATTTCATAGAAGACTTAGAGCTTCAAGACCATAAGTAGTTTTATTTGGTTCTACATTTTCTTATAGGATTAGAACCCAAGTTAGTTGTCGGTGGAGCCTGGCCACCTTTACTTTACTTCATACCCTGGGTTGTACTTTATAAATTTTATATTAATAAAATTAGCTCTTTTATATTAATTTGTGATTCATGTTTCATAAGAATACGCGTAGATTTTTAGTTTTTGTTAGCATATTTCATTGCATTTGACTTAAATTTCTTTAACAATTCCTTGATTCCTAGGATAGAGTTTTCTTAAATCTTGTATTCATCGGTGAGTCATTATAATTAGGATGTTAGCTGACAACCCACTTTAGGCAGGTGGTAAGTCTAGATTGTATTTACCCTTCTCCTCGCACGCTGTTCCATCTAATCAAATCTAAACCTCTAAATCCATTGTCAAAACTTATAATCTAAAGCCTGACAATGAAATTTTAATTAGCCCAAATGTTTCTTTAAAATTATATTTATTTTTTATAATTATTTAGTCTTCATTTTAATTGAGAGTATTCTCATAGGAGATGTAATTAACTATAGGGGCTTACCCCCATAAGAATTCTAAACTCAAAATAAAATAAACCACATCTTAGTTTCTTTTCTAAGGTAGAGAAAAAATTTGTGAATGTAAACTTTGCCTTATCCATATTTTAAATTCAATTCCATATTCAAAAGATAGAAGGATACTTGATTTTCTTTTATAGCGAGCTGAATATCCTCTATATATGATTATGGAAATAAATATATGATTTATCTTTCTAATTGGACTAATAGGAGAATATGCTTTTCATCCTTTGGGATGATATGTTTATTCCTTATGCCACATCCAGTTAGAGAAATAGATCATAGTTTCCTTTATTTCAAATTGATAGAAAGACATTATTCAACCCCTCGAGGCGGTATAATGTCTAACTATGCAGATTCAATCGAAAGAAAACTTTTAAAATACAAATAAAGCAAATCGTGTGGGAATCAAAGCATTTTAAATTTAAAATTTTCTCACAAAACTCATTAAACAATTTCTCCTACTTGATCAGGGACTTCAGTCTCCTATAAAATTTCCCATCCTTATAGCCCATCCAGCATCACTTAGCCTCTCCATACAACAAAAAATAACTAGTGGTACTTTCCTTGGAGGAGGAAACTACATACCATTAAAGTATTCTCCTACCTCTTTAATAAAGCCATATTTCTCTTAGCTCAACAGTGCTCTCAAACCTCAAAGGATCAACATTAGAAACATTTATAGGTGACAATCTACCTCATCTGATAGAATAGCACCTCACCCATCAACAAGGCTACTAGATTGGAAAATTTTAAAATAATATCAAAACTTGCTTTAGGAGCAGTATTATATCATGGTGTTGCCTAATTGGCACATTATCTGTTTATCATATATGGGTCTTCCTAATCCATAATCATTGAGAATAATTAATAGGACATACATGTGCATCAAAATAAAAGAAAAAAATGCACAAATAAACTCAAAGCTACCTCACTAGACATACAAAATATTTATTATAGCTCTATTTTATAATCAATTTTTTAAACTATAGCTTTGATATAAAAAAAGATTCTCACAAGACAACCAAACAAAGCATATGACTGGATATGCCTTCTCGTGTTGGTTCGTAACATGCAAACTCTAAGATTTAAGTTTTGGAAAGTATTCTTTTTTTTTTTTGTCTAATGATAACCTAAAAAAACAACAAACCACAAGTTACTAATAATTATTAATATACAAAAAATAAACTCATCCATAAAATTTTCTTTTTATTTATTATCAAATTGAAAATACAATAAGTATACTACATTTTATGGCTAGAGATCAAAATGTAGAACAAAGCAGAATATTATCTAACCATGACTGTATCAAAAGCCAAAAGAATGAAATACCTATAAAGACTTAGACTAAATCTTGATAATGCTACTCAATTGGTCCTTTTTCCTCTTTCAAACATTGAAAATAGAAGGCAAAATAAATGTGAGTTAACATAGTTTAGAAAGCCATATTTACCAATCTAAAATTTTCAAATAAATCCATTATTTAGGATTTAATTGAATGTTAAAATAAATATAATAAATCATTATATTGAGTAGAATAATATTATAGTTATTAGGAATTCAAATATTGATAATCAGAAAATAATTAAATAAGAACATTATATTAGATAAAATTCAAAGAATTTTGACCTTTGTGCCTCCCATCTAATATAATTTAGAAAATTCTAACCCTTATGACTCCTAATCTTTAGCAATATAACATAGAGTGCATATAACACTGGAATATGCATTTACAATTAGAACTGAACTTCCTTCATCCACATAAAAACTCCTCATAATCACACAATTTAGTTAGATGAACACATAATTCATTACAATGCAGTAAAGGACATAAATAAGCTTATTTCAAAGTTTACCAAAATGTCCTACTGGTAGGCAGCATAATACACTACTTTAAAAAAAATTCACTATTTTAGAATATACCAACTTACTATAGATTTTTATAGTACTATTTAAAAACATTAATTATACTATAATATTATTTTTTATAGTTAAGATTATTTTCTAATTAATTAAAATACCATAATTTCCAAAATCTCCTCTCTAAAATTTTTAGAAAAATACGTAAAGGTTCAAAATCTTTTGCCTCTATAGTATATTAAAAGGTACATAGTGAAATCTTTGAAGATGTAAAGTTATCCTCTTTTTTAGATTATAAAAATATAAATTAAGTATAAAACTATAACAATTTCAAAAAATTTTAAAACTCAAATAAGTAAAATGTAACCTTCCTCAATCTGAGCAACTTCAGGAATTATGCCATTAGCTTAAATTGACCCAAAGCAACCATATCTAACTCTTTTTCTTTAGAAATCTCTCTTTCTCTCTCTTTCATTCACTATCCATTAACCTAAATGATAAAATGAATAGACATCTTAGGGGAAATTGATTTTTAAATAAAGAATTTATTCTAAGAGCCATGATACCCCATAACACCTACCATGGTGGTCCATTTGGGAGACCGTAGTGCCGCAACGCCACTCCAAGCACTATCACATTGAATTGTTTTCAAAAAGTTTAGAGAATTTAGCACCAGAGCCTTACTAACCCAAGTGCTACAATGCCTTAGGGGAAAATTTTAGACTTTTCCAAATATGTAAAAAGGCCCCTATGACCCATTTTAGAATACATGTACACAAAACATTCTCAAACATATATAGAAGGGTTCAAGTGCAAAAAAAAGACAAAATAATCTAAATCTGGTTGGTTTAGAACAGGTTGAATGGAACATTATCTTTAAAGTTATTACAATATCAGAAAACACTATTGGTGGTGCTTCCTTAAGTTCTATCTCACTTGTTGGTTTTACTTCACATTTACTTATACTCCCTACAACCAAATGAGAAAATATAACTAATTCCAGCTTTTGAACCTTAGGAAGGCCAGAAGATTTTTAGTGCAATGGAAGCACAGGGTTATGTTATTGCAATATATCTCAATAGATTAGTGTGAATCACAAAAGGAGAAATAGATCCAAACCATAAAGATGGGGTTGAGTCTAAAAATTTCATACTTAAGGATGAGTTAGAAGATAAATATTATGATGATGGTTATAAAAATAACTTAGAAATCCATGATCTCATCACCATTGTTAGATTCATCTTTTCATTTCCTAAAGTGATGATTGGAGCCATTCAATAATCTTTCAAATGCCTATCATGATAACAAAAAGATTTAAAGATTGTGATAAATAGTGGTTGTTATAAATTTGATATCTATGGATATTGCATCCTTTCACAAGTTAGTCACCATGGATCACCGGAGGCCCTACATTATATGTTGTGTTAATGACACCTCTATCCTTATTAAAAAGTTATCTTTTACACCAATTGAATTTAATTTTTATTTGGAGGTTATCCTATGTGATGTTATGCCTACAAAAGTAAGAAATTTTATCCTAGGTAGTAACTAGGTTTTTGATAGAGACACTATATTGATATGAATGACCAACATAGGTGTTTTTAACTATGATGGACAGAAGATTACATAATACACATTACCACCTAAAAATATATCCAACTTACCATTAATGAAAAATATAAATAAGGTAAACAGAAAGAAAAAGACTTACAAGTTGAAAGTTCGTTAGGGATGTTAGGCCCTTAAGAACTAGCCCAAAGTTAACCAAGAGGGGGGTGAATTGTTATTTTAAAACTTTTTACGCTCAAAGCACAAAACTAAAATCAAAACAATTCACCACAAAGAGTAATGGATGTGGAAATTAAAAGTGGAAATAAAATAAAGAAAGAGCACACCGGATTTATAGTGGTTTGGTCAAACCTTGACCTATGTCCACTCCTCGAAGGCACCCTCTGAATATTGCACTAACTAAGCGTCTCTCCTTTAGCTCCCATAGCTAGACAAAGAAGCCTATATAACAGATTCTTTTTCACAAACCCCGGTGCGGCAAAGAACCGACTCCTTTTGCTTTCTCCTGAAGCAGGCAGAGAACTTGGACCGTTTGCTGAAGTTGACCTCCTGAGGATGAAGGATAAAGAATGGAGAAGATGACTTGGAATCTTGCTTGGAGCAACCTTTGTGAACCCTCTCACAAACTCCCCCTCACAAGTTCCTCTCTTTCTCTCTCTCTCTCTCTCTCTCTCTCTCTCTCTCTCTCTCCCTCCCTCCCTCCCTAGGCTCTAGCAGGTCAAGACAGCAGCACTCAAGGTCTAATCTAAGGTAGAGCAAGATATCTTAAATAGAAGAGCTTCAGAATAGCTCTTATTTTATACAAAATGACTTTATCGTCCAGGCTGATAAGGGTATCGGCTTGGCCAATCAGCATAAATTCCTCTCAATCAGCCCGATCAGTTTGGGATGATTAGATTAATTTTGGTCACATCATCCAGGATGTTAGAATATCATCCTGGCCGATTAGTTCAAATATGAGAAAAATCGTCCTGAACATCGCCCTGAATAGAAGTAGGCCGATGCCAATCATCCACACCATCGTCCCGGCCGATCCTGTGATCAACCCTCCCGATGTGATTGTGCAATCAACCTTAATTTCTTTCAATAATTACCAAATTAATTTAGTCATAATTGTTCTGCATCATCTAGGACGATAGGATATCATCTTGGACGATGTCCTAAAATAAAGAATACCTAAATAAATCATGGTAGTTGATTCTTTCTAATTTGAGCCTATCAACTCGGCTGATACAATATCGTCTAGGCCAATCGGCTTAATGGTGACTGTCTTAATTATGATGCCATTATTAGGATTTTTGTTTTTGAACTGATCGTCCAGGCCCATATAAATATCGGCCTGGCCGGTGTTACCAAAAATAGTAAACTCTAAAAAACAGTCAAAAATTCTCCCAAGGTATGTGTGTGCAAGGTTACTTAGCATTATGAGCCATATCTTTTACAATAGACTCAAGAAAAGAAAAAGTGTACAAAGTGACTCGAACTTAGTCTACCCAATCTTGAGTTGGTTCCAATTGTCGTTTGATCTTGTGGACCTAAAATGTTAGTAGGCAAGGCAGTCATAGAGAAATAAGAGTATTTTCAATCATCAAAATCATAATCCATAGATTCACAACACAAGTATTATCGCATAGAGGAAGGAAGAGAGTGTTTCCTAATTAATCTATCACATGGGTTGTTGTAATTTACAAGTCTAGCTTATGGATTCTAAATTAATCATTCCTTCAACATTTGAAACTATACTACTTACATTTAATGATGTATTTAAAGATGGTTAACTAAATAGTTTATGAAATCCTAAAGTTTTCGGTAAAGTGGCTTTACGCTCGCTAATTTATTTAGTCCTATGAGTTACATTATAAAATTTGCCTCAAAATAGAATTACTCCCATTGAGCATTATAAGTTAGCTATATAAATTTAAGAGTTATTGGAAAGGTTTCACCATAAAAAGTCTTAGTCTATTTGATATTCTTAAACTTCTTACCCCTATAAATATGCATCAATAGTAATGTAATCAATAAAATAATAATTAAGTGTAGATTTCCCATTCTAAGATTAAATGACCTATTGGATCACATGATTGATGAAATAATCTTTTCCAAAATAGATAAAACAAGTGGATAACACTGTATTATGAAAATGTTAAGCGATTAGTGTAAAAATAATATATAAATCTACAAATGACATTTATAAGTTGCTTATTATTAGAACTATAACAAGTATGACTCCAATTTTGGATTTTTTTTTTGTAATTCATAGTATTATATTATGGCATCCCAATATTTAGTGAAACTCTAGGGCATCACCATAAACACCATTGAAGAGTTTGCTTTACAAGTATAAAGCATTATTTATTTACCAATATTAGAAGTGTTCTTTTGTCAAAAATCATGTGAGCTTTTGGGTTTTATAGTCTCCAAGAATTGAATATCAATCAACTCTAAAAATCTGAAAACTATTCAAGAGTTTCTAACCCTATAATTTCTAAGGCTTTAAGAAATCAAAGAAGGTAAGACCCTTGAACTAATATTAATGTTAACTAATTTCTTTAGTATTTTTTAAGTGTCATGTGATGCTTTAGAAGTAGGTATATAAGGCATCTTACACTAAAATGGAAAATTTATAGTCTTTTTTGGCAAAAAATTAAACGAGTTAAAAAAACATTTAACACATGATAAAGAGTTCTAAGCTTAGGTTCAAGATCAAGGCGTCATAGGCATTACATGTTTCCTATTAAATTACCTTATATTAATATTATGTGGCAATTAGATTCTTAAGCTCATGAAGAAAATTGAGCCCTTAGCATGCTAAGTGGTTAGCATTCATTTAGAGTTGTATATTTATCCTTAAGGATAAATCTGAAGTAGAAAAAAAGCAACTGATCTTTTTAATATATGAGTAGCAGTTTTATTCACCTTAACTCTATTGACCTCATTCTTGTATGAGGTCATAAATTCCAATACAAATCTCATTTTGATAATCTAAGAGCTAATAATTGTCCACCTATCTGTCATATAGATCTCATCCAAATCCTTGATCAAATTCAGTTCAATTTCTAATTCTAGGTCCTAGATAAAATTTCAATCACGTTCAATCAATATAGACCATTCATGTGATAGAGATTGATATAAAAAAATCTAGTACACTCAACAAAGTCTAAAACTCAATCTAAACCCTAGATTTCTAAGTTCAAATTCAAGGCAAAAAGCCTAAGTCCTGAAAATATTTCTAGGTGAATTTTTATCAACTAGAAATCCAAAAGATGACCTCTGATTTGGGCTATTTCAATTGAATCTTTCTTAGATATGTCTCTATGATCAACTCACCAAATTTGAACCCATTATAAGGTCTCTAACACAAAAACTAAATCTATTCCAAAGGTTGTAAAACCTTCAAATATTTATGACCCATGAGACTGGACTTGTTACATTATGGAATTTGACATTAGAACTCCCTCCAAATCCTCTAGCCACTTCCATCTCCTCTATTATGACATGTTGACCAATAAACAATATTTTTATGAACCCAATTTGATATAAGATTGATTGGAGGTCAAAATTACCATAATGCCTTTGAGGGGAGATTTGGACTTTTGGCAAAAACTCAACATGGTTCAATCTCTTACACCTTTAAAATATCTTCCATTGAATCCAAAATATCATTTGGGATCCATTGGACCCAAACTCAAGATTTGGTTTGACTAGGTGACCAAGTCTGCTATGGTTGACCAAATTAACCTATAAGGGTTCAAATACCCATTTTTGACCAAATGTCCCCACCAACCCATGGGATCACCTCCACTGGTCTTCAAAAATCAAACTAAACCTGTTGGACCCAAACCTAGACCCTACATCAACTTGGATTACCAAGTCAACCTAAGATGACAAAATAGGCCCTTAAGGGTCCAAATAGTCAAGTTGACTTAAATGACCTCCCCAGACCTTCAATCTACCCTTAGTGAACTCCTTCAATTATTTCAAACTTATTGAATCCAACCCCTGCCCTTGGGTCAACCTGGTTGACAAAGTCAATCAAGGTTGACCATATCAACTATATGCCCTTGTTTACTTAGTTAAATTTTAAATCAACTCCAAACATAGACAAACTCCTTTGAACACCTCTCTCAGTTGTTTGGAATTGATTGGACATGTTGACCCAATTAATAGTTTACTTGGTCAACTTAGTCAACGTCTTGTCAAATTAGTCTTAGTTGGGCCAATTCACCCATTCATTCGAACTTGTTTCACTCCATGGCTTAAGAATGTCTTAATCATAGGTGACTCAAAACCCCTTGACTTTGACCAAGTCTACATTAAGCTCTTGGTCAAACCTTTATGTGCTTTCATTCATGCATTGACTCTAACTCCTATGATCCCTCCCACTTGACTCAACAACACCAACACTACCTCTAATTCACCTCATTTGTCAACGAAAACCTTTAACTGGTCAAATAGTCAACTTAAGCATTTAAATCGCTCTTTGGACTGGACAACATTCACTTTTTCTTCAACTACATTAACTCCAAACTATGAACTCCCCTCAATCAGCTTCCCACACCTCTTCCCTGCCACCTCAACCACCTTTGACCAGTTGACTGGTCAAAGAAGTTAATCCATGCTCAAACCCTTCCAAATGGTCTAATAACTACTCTAATCCTTTTATCCCTAGTTTAGGCTACTGGGAGGAAACTATTTAGAGGCTAAATCTCTCCTAAAGGCTCCTTAAACAAGGCAAGTGCCTAGTTTAACCTTAAGAGGCAATGTGGTCTCCCATCCATTAGACCATCCAATGGACATGATGTCATTCTAATCTTTCCCTCTAATACTTAATGGCCTGGGGCACGTGGCAAGGATCCACAAGAGGTATTTGATCGATCAGGACCACCCATTTGCCTCCAAGAGGTTTGAATAGGGCAAAACCCCCACATAATCTCACATTCATCTTCACACACTATCTCTTTTCTCTCAAACCATCCTAGACTCTATCCCCTATTCATTTGAACTCTAGCCCCACCATCAAAGTCCCACCGTCAAAGTCCTACAAGTCGCGATATCTTCGGTGAACCAAAGCTTAAATCTATCCAAGGAATATAACTACTTTTAACTAGCTTATCCAGACATCACAAGCTTAAGGAGTCTTCTACAAACTTGAGTGTGGATATACTACAAATTAGGAGATTCGAAAATCATTAAAATCCACTCATAAAATCTCTTAAAAACTCAAACCCTATGCCACACACTTAAATCAAATTAGCTTTTTATTGAATTATTCATTAAACAGAAAGGTTAAGCCCCCATGATTTCTATTCATGAGTGCTATTTAGGTTTAACATTTTCATTGCATTTAATTAATCTGT
>NW_021536486.1:168361-329822 GCF_001605985.2 Dendrobium catenatum | reverse complement strand
TTGATAATATCCAATCATGCCTAAGAAACTACGTATCTCAAACACCGTAGTAGGCCTTAGCCAATTAGCAACTGCCTGAATTTTCTGTGGATCAATAGAAATACCTTAACCGCTCACCACATATCCCAGAAAAGAAATACTCTTAACCAAAATTCACACTTGGAGAATTTAGCATACAACTGGTGCTGCCTCAAAGTCTCCAACACACTCCTTAAATATCTAGCATGATCTTCCTCAGAAGCAGAATATACCAGAATATCGTCTATAAAGACAGTCAAAAACTGATCCAGATACTCCTTGAATACTCTATTCATCAGATCCATAAAAATAGCAGGTGTATTGGTTACCCTAAATGGCATAACCAAAAACTCGTAGTGCCCGTACCGAGTACTAAAAGCTGTCTTCATCACATCAGCTTCCTTTACCTTCACTTGATAGTATCCAAATCTCAAATCAATCTTTGAGAATACAGAAGATCCAGCCAGCTGATCGAATAAATCATCAATCCGTGGCAACGGATACTTATTCTTGATAGTAACTTTATTCAGATCTCTATAGTCAATGCACATACGCAATGTCCCATCCTTCTTTTTCACAAATAGAACAGGTGCTCCCCAAGGAGAAACACTAGGACTGACAAATCCTCTATCCACCAACTCCTGGAGCTGAACTTTCAACTCTGAAAGTTCCTTCGGTGCCATCCTGTACAGAGCCTTAGATATCAAAGTTGTACCCAAAAAAACATCAATACAGAACTAAACATCTCTATCCGGAGGTAATCCAACCAACTCTTTAGGAAATACATCTTGAAAAACTCATACAACTGGGATATCATAAATAAAACTCGAATCTATATTCATATCCTGTACTAATGCTAAAAACACCGAACAGCCCTTCTTCCACATTCTCCTGACTTCCAACACAGAAATCAAACAGGATAAAACTCCTCTTAACCCTTGAAATACACATCTTTCACCATACCTAAGCAAGCTCACTTGTTTCTTCAAATAGTCAATCTGAGCCTCATATAGACTCAGCCAATCCATACCCAAAATCACGTCAAATGAAGAAATCAGCAACAAAATCAAACACGACTTCCACTTCTTGGCAGAAATATCAATTTCATAGAAACAAAACTTCCGGGCAATCAAATTATTCCCAGTTGGCAAAAGAACGGAAAGAGAAATCGGTAGCGTAATAGAAGCCAGATGCAAAGCATCAAAATAACGCTCAGAAATAAATGACTGATTAGCTCCAAAATCAAACAAAACATGACAGAGATGATCGGAAATGAAAATCGTACATGTTACCACATCTAGAGCATCTCGAGCCTCTTGCTGATTCAAACTATACACACGTGCCTGAACTGGAGCTGTATAACTACCCAACTCCCTCTGATTACCACTTGGTGGTCTCCTCGCCACAGAACCCAAACCACCAGCTCTACCAGATGAGCCTTCAAGAATAGTACATGGAGGAACTTTCCTCAGTCTTCTTACTGATCTAGCAAAGCTCTCTGATATGGACTCAGATCGCCGGTCAAATCCAGCTTGTGGATACTCTATAATCTGATGTCCTGGCTAACCACATCTGAAATACTGACCAATCATCCTATAGCACTGGCCAAAATGTCATCGTCCGTAAGTTTGACACAAGGTTCCCCACTGACTAACCCAGAACTGGTCACACTGCCACTACCAGAAACTGTAGTGCATCCCAACTGTCCACTCTTCTTGAAGTCTCCAGAAATAAATCTCTTCTTTCCAAAAAAAACACTGCCAGAAGCATCACCACTGAATCTCTTCCTACTAGCAGTCCACCGCTGCTGAGTAGCCATCAGATTGTTCTCTATCAGATGAGCCCTCTCAACAAGCTCAGAGAAATCAAAAATATAAAATGGTACCAGGGGCTGCCTCAGACTATCTTGTAGTTCCCTCAGAAATCTATAGCACTTCTCAGCAAAAGTACTGACCAACTGTGGAGCATAACTGGCTAAAGCAGTAAAGTCTGCCACATACTGCATCACTGTCCTACTCCCCTAAACCATCCTTAAAAAAATCTCCTGCATTTGCTGTCTTATAGAAGGGGGTACAAACCATGATCGAAATACTTTAGAAAATTCTTCCCAAGTAATCAGAGAGTTCAGTTTACCTTGGAATTTCTCCTCCTGCTGGCTCGTCCACCAGCGCTCTGCTTCCCCATCTAATAGAAAAATAGCTAATGGTACCTTCCTATCCGGAGGACATTGCATACCGTCAAATGTCTTTTCCAATCTTCTCAACCATTCCTCAACTGCTCTGGGCTCAACAGTGCCCTCAAACCTCGGAGGCTTCAATCTCAGAAACATTTATAGATGTCTATCTACATCTTCAGATCTAACAGTAGATGCTCTATTCTGAGACTCGCTCATCATCTGAGCAACCAACATAGCCAACTGTGAAACTGTATCAGAACAAACCACTAGGGCAATACTATTCACAGGAGTTACCTGACTAGCACTCTACCCATCAGTCATATCTGGGTCTGGTAGATCCATAATCACACAGAATGTAACTATGTACATGCATATAAAATAAAAATAATGAAAATCCAAATAAATAGAAACTCCCCCGACAGACTTGCAGATCAATTCCTATAGCTTACAATTCAAATTCCAAAATCATTGCTCTGATAACACTAAAGATTTGTCACGACCCAACCCGACTAGAATGAATCCCTTCGCGTCGGGCTGCGACAAATGTTGTAAATCCAGGATCTAGTTTTGAAATTTGCTTCAGACATTCTTCCAAATTTCAAACATATAGAACAGAAAACACGGAGCTACTATAACTTCTAAATATGACAGAATAGTTCATATATCATTTTCTTCTTTTATCAAAATAATCATGTACAATACAGTGCATGACTATCGACAGAAAAAAAAGAATAGAAAAGTCATAACTGTACAAAAATCAAAAGTACAAAATACCTAATCACTGATCAGACACAAAACATCTAGTCCAAGATCTCCTTCCCTTTCCTAGAAACTGAAAACCACACAGATAACAAGGATGAGCTAACAACTTAGTAAGACTACACTTACCAATAAAAATCTCTAAAAGCATACATATGAAAACACCTCAGAAGCAGTTATTCAATTAACCGTACATAATTTAAATAATCGTACAAAAATCATAAAGTCAACAGAACACAGATACTTGATCAAACCAAAATCAAACCATAAATGGAATTCATTTCATATAACAGAATATCAAAGTCAGATTTCATAGAACAACAGAATCGTACAGAACAATCAAATTGTATATAACAGACTTTCAAATCAGATAAAATCACCTTTCAATATCAGATCACATATCACATAACCCTGACCCTGACAGAATCTCGACGGATTCTGGCCCCTTATGCCTCCCTTCCCTGACACTGACAGAATCTCAGCGGATTCTGACCCCTTATGTCTCCCTTTGTGCTTATAGCACAAGAACAGAACAAATATACAGAATTTTCAGAAGAGATATTGTTTTAAGATTTCCCTGACCTAGATAATGGAATCACAATGGATTCCGGCCCCTTATAACTCCCTTCTGATATCAAAGCACATCAAATCATTCAAATCAAAAAATTGGATTACGTCAGAAAAATCAACAGTGGCATAACGGTAGTATACGAAATTTACATAGAATTTACATATTCAAAAATTTACCAAATTACCATAGATAATACAAAACAGCATTGTAAGACTTTCATTGTAGTGAAGAAACATTTTTCAACATCATGATAATTCATTATTCAATTAAAACACCACAAAATTTAAAATAACCGGTGAAAATCTTCCAGAAAATACTCAAAACGTGCACAAATATCATCTCAGAAACATACCAAAAGTTACACGGCAAAAAGTTCATCAGTGCGAAACGAAACAAAATATTCGCTAACGGAATACAATTCGAGATAGAAAAGTCGTCAAAATTCTCGTTTCTCAAAATTGAGAAAGGCGGAATGTGCCTTACCTCGAGTTGGTCAACTTTTCTAACTACAGTGACGGACGAAAACGGACCTAAGTCGCCCAAAAATCACTTTTCTTCCTTTTTCCTTCGACTTTCTCTCTCCAAGTTTCTCTCTCTCTTCAAAAAGATCTCATTTCCATATATATCCATGCAGATCATCCAGAACAATCCAAAATCGTCCCGGGACGATTTTCCCACTGGACGAATTTCGTTCAGACGAAATAGTTATCATTCCTGGACGAGTTGCTCTCTGGAAAAAATTCGTACGGACGAACCCTACTTCGTCCTGGGATGAACTTTTCTGTCACCTGATTTTGAACTGATCATCCCGGACGAACCTGGAAGGAAAAACTTCGTCCGGACGAACCTGGAAGGAAAAAAATGGCTTTCACAAATTATGTATTCTTTACGCCACATCCGATTAGAGAAATAGATCATAGTTTTCTTTCTTTCAAATTGATAGAAAGACATTAGTCTACCCCTCGGGGCGATATAATATCTAATTATGCAGATTCGATCTAATGAAAACTTTTAAAATACAAATAAAGAAAATCGTGTGGGAATCAAAGCATTTTAAATTTAAAAATTTCTCACAAAACACATTAAACAATTTCTCCTACTTGATCAGGGACTTCAATCTCCTATAGAATTTCTCATCCTGCTAGCCCATCCAGCATCACTTAGCCTCTCCATTCAACAAAAAATAGCTAGTGATACTTTCCTCTGAGGAGGACACTATATACTATTAAAGTCTTCTCCTACCTCTTTAACAAAACCATATTGCTCTGAGCTCAACAGTGCTCTCAAACCTCAAAGGATCAACCTTATAAACATTTATAGGTGAAAATCTACCTCATCCGATAGAATAACACCTCACCCATCAACAAGGCCACTAGATTGGAAATTTTTAATATAATATCAAAACTTGCTTTAGGAGCAGTACTATATCTGGGTGTCACCTAATTGGAACTTTATCTATTTTTTTATAATCATAGGGAATAATTAATAGGACATACATGTGCATCAAAATAAAAGAGAAAGAATGTACAAATAAACCCAAAGCTACCACACTAGACATACAAATTATTTATTATAGCTCTATTTTACAATCAAATTTCTAAACTATAACTTTGATATAAAAAAAAGCTTGTTACAAGACAACCAAATAAGGCATACGATTGGATATGCCTTATCGTGTTGGTTCGTAACATGCAAACCCTAAAATTTATATTTTGGAAATTATTCAATTTTTTTGTCTAATGATAACTAAAAAAAACAACAAACCACAAAATTGCTAATAATTATCAATATACAAAAAACAAACTCATCCATAAAATTTTCTTTTTATTTATCATCAAATTGAAAATACAATAAGAATACTACAATACATGGCTAGAGATCGAAATGTAGAACAAAGTACAATAATAACTAACGATGACTGTATCAAAAGCCAAAAGAATGAAATACCTATAAAGACTTAGAATAGATCTTTATATTACTACTCAATTGGCTCTTTACCTCTTTCAAACCTTAAAACTAGAAGGTGAAATAACTGTGAGCTAACATAGTTTAGAAAGCCATATTTACCAATCTTAAATTTTCAAATAAGTTCATTATTTAGGATATTATTGAATGTTAAAATAAATATTATAAATCATTATAATGAGTAAAATAATATTATAGTTATTAGGAATTCAAATAATGATTCTAGGAAAATAATTAAACAAGAATATTATATTATATTAAATTCAAAGAATTTTGATCGTTGTGTCTCCCAACTAATATAATTTAGAAAATTCTACCCCTTATGGCTCTCAATGTCCAGCAATAGAACATAGTATGCATATAACACCAAAATATGCATTTAACATCAGAACTAAACTCCCTTCATCCACACAAAGACTCCTCATAATCACACAATTTAGTTAGATAAACACATAATCATTACAGTGTAGTAAAGGACATAAATAAGCTTATTTCAAAGTTTACCAAAATGTCCTACTGGCATGCAGCATAATACACTACTTTGCAAAAATTCACTATTTTAGAATATACCAAAATACTATAGATTTTTTATAGTGCTATTTAAAAACAAAATTATTATATTATAATATTATTTTTTAGAGTTAAGATTATTTTCTAATTAGCTAAAATACCATAATTCCTAAAATCTCATCTCTAAAATTTTTAGAAAAATACCTAAATGTTCAAAATCTTTTGCCTCTATAATATATTGAAAGGTACATAGTGAAATCTTTAAAGAGTTATCCTCTTTTTTAGATTATTAAAATCTAAATTAAATATAAAACTTTAAAATTTTCAATATTTTTTAAAACTCAAATAAGTAAAATGCAACCTACCTCAATCTGAGCAACTTTAGGAATTATGCCATTAGCTTAAAATGACCCAAAGAAACCATATCTAACTTTGTCTCTTTAGAAATCTCACTTTCTCTCTCTTTTACTCAATATCCATTAACCTTGAATGATAAAATGAATATAAATTTTAGGAGAAATTGATTTTTTAAAAAATAATTTATTCTAAGAGCCATGATACCCCATAACACCTGCCATGGTGGTCCATTTGGGAGCCCATAGTGCTGCAGCGCCACTCCTAGCACTACCACAATAAATTTATTTCCAAAATTTTAGAGAGCTTAACACTAGAGCCTCACTAACCCAAGTGTCGCAATGCCTTAGGGGAAAATTTTAGACTTTTCCAAATATGTAAAAAGGACCCCATGACCCATTTTAGAATACATGCACACTAAACATTCTCAAACATATATAAAAGGGTTCAAGTGCAAAAAAAGGCAAATTAATCTAAATCTGGTTGGCTTAGAGCTGGTTGAATGGAACGTTACCTTTAAAGTTATCACAATATCAGAAAACACTATTGGTGGTGCTTCCTTAAGTTCTATCTCACTTGTTGGTTTCACTCCACATTTACTTATACTCCCTACAACCAAATGAGAAAATATAACTCATTCCAGCTTTTGAACCTTAGGAAGGCCATAAGATTAAATTTTTAGTGCAATGGAAGGACATGGTTATGTTATGGCAATATATCTCACTAGGTTAGTGTGCATCACAGAAGGAGAAATAGGTCCAAACCATAAAGATGGGGTTGAGTCTAAAAATTTCATACTTAAGGATGAGTTATAAGATAAATATTATGATGATGGTTATAAAAATAACTTAGAACTCCATGATCTCATCACCATTGTTAGATGCATCTTTGCATATCTTAAAGTGATGATTCGAGTCATTCAATAATCTTTCAAATGCTTATCATGATAATAAAAAGATTTAAAGATTGTGATAAATAGTGGTTGTTATAAATTTGATATCTATAGATATTGTATCCCTTCACAAGTTAGTCACCATGGATCACCAGAGGCCCTACATTATATATTGTGTTAATGACACCTCTATCCTTATTAAAAATTATCTTTTATACCAATTGAATTTAATTTTTATTTGGAGGTTATCCTATGTGATGTTGTTCTTACACAAGTAAGAAATTTTATCCTATGTAGTTACTAGGTTTTTGATAGAGACACTATATTGATAGGAATGGCCAACATAGGTGTGTTTAACTATGATGGAAAGAAGATTACATGATTCACATTACCACCTAAAAATATATCCAACTTACCATTAACGAAAAATACAAATAAGGTAAACATAAAGAAAAAGACTTACAAGTATTATCACATAGATGAAGGAAGAGAGTGTTTCCTAATTTATCTGTCACATGGGTTGTTATAATTTACAAGTCTAGCTTATGGATTCTAAATTAATCATTCCTTCAACATTTGAAACTATACTACTTACATTTAAAGATGTATTTAAAGATGGTTAACTAAATAGTTTATGAAATTGATGTAGTCCTATGAGTTACATTACAAAAGTTTCCTCAAAATGGGATTTGTCCCATTGAGCATTATAAGTTAGCTATATAAGTTTAAGAGTTATTTGAAAAGGTTTTACCATAAAAAGTCTTAGTCTATTTGATACTCTTACACTTCTTACCCCTATAAATATGCATCAATAGTAATGTAATCAATAAAATAATAATTAAGCATAGGTTTCCCATTCTAAGATTCAATGACCTATTGGATCACATGATTGATGAAATAATCTTTTCCAAAATAGATAAAATGAGTGGATAACATTGTATTATGAAAATGTTAAGCGGTTGTGTAAAAATAAAATACAAATATATGAATGGCCTTTATACGTTGCTTATTATGAGAACTATGACATGTAAGACTCCAATTTTGAATTTTTTTTCTTTGGTAATTCATAGTGTTATATTATGGCATCCTAATATTTAGTGAAACTCTAGGGCATCACCAAAAACATCATTGAAGAGTTTGCTTTACAATTATAGAGCATTATTTATTTACCAATATTAGAAGTGTCCTATTTTCAGAAGTCATGTGAGCTTTTGGGTTTATAGTCTCCAAGAATGGAATATCAATCAACTCTAAAAATTTGAAAACTATTCAAGAGTTTCTTACGGTATAATTTCTAAGGCTTTAAGAAATCAAAGAAGGTAAGACCCAAGCACCAATATTAATGTTAACTAATTTCTTTAGTATTTTTTAAGTGTCGTGTGATGCTTTTGAAGTAGGTATACAAGGTCTCTTACACTAAAATGGAAAATTTATAGTCTTTTTAGGCAAACAATTAAATGACTTAAAAAAACATTTAACATATGATAAAGAGTTCTAAGCTTACGTTTAAGATCAAGACATCATGGGCATTACCTATTAACCCATGAATTTACCTTATATTAATATTAAGTGGAAATTATATCTTAATCTCATGAATAAAATTGATCCCTTAGCATGCTAAGTGGTTAGCATTCATTTAGAGTTATACATTTATCCTTAAGCATAAACCTGGAGTAGAAAAAAAAGTAGATAATATTATTAATCTCTGAGTAGCACTTTTGTTCACCTTAACTCTGTTGACCTCATTCTTATATGAGGTCATCAATTCCAATACAAATCTCATTTTGATGATCTAAGAACTGATAATTGTCCACCTATCCGTCATATAGATCCCATCTAAAATCCAATCCAAATCCCTGATCAAATTAAGTTCAATTTCTAATTCTAGGTCCTAGAGCAATTTTCAATCAAGTTTTAATCTTGTTCAGTCAATCTAGACCATTCATGTGATAAATATTAATATAAAAAATCTTGTACACTCAACTAAGTCCAAAACGCAATCTAAACCCTAGATTCCTAAGTTCAAATTCAAGGCAAAAAGCCAAGTCCTGAAACACTTTATAGGTGAATTCTTATCACCTAGAAATCCAATAAAATTGCCTTTAATTTGGGATATTTCAATTGAATCTTGCTAAGATATGTCTCCTAGGTCAACTCACCAAATTTGAACCCATTATAAGATCTCTAACCCATAAACTAAATCTATTTCAAAGGCTATAAAACCTTCAAATATTTATGGTCTATGACACTGGACTTATTACCTTATGGAATTTGACTTTAAAACTCACCCCAAATCCTCTAGCCACTTCCATCTCCTTTATTATGACTTGTTGACCAATAAACTATATTTTTCTGAACCCAATTTGACCCAAGAATGATTGGAGGTCAAAATGACCAAAATGCCTTTAAAGGGATTTTTGGTCTTTTGGCCAAAACTCAACATGATTCAATCTATTTAACCCTTTAAATATCTTCCATTGAATCTTAAATATCATTTGGGATCCATTGGACCCAAACTCTAGCTTTGGTTTGACTAGGTGACCAAGTCTACTATGGTTGACCAAATTACCCTATAAGGGTTTAAATACCCATTTTGGACCAAATGACCCACCAGTCCATGGGATCACCTCCACTAGTCTTCAAATATTAAACCAAACCTGTTGGACCCAAACCCAGGCCCTAGATCAAATTGGATGACCAAGTCAACCTATGTTGACCAAATAGGCCCTTAAGGGTCCAAATAGTCAATTTGAATTAAATGACCTCCCCATACCTTAAAACCACCCCTAGTGAACTCCTTCAATCATTTTATACTTGTTGAGTCCAACCTCTATCCCTGGATCAACCTGGTTGACCAAGTCAATCAAGGTTGACCATATTAACTATAAGCCCTATGTTTACTTAGTTCAATCTCAAATCAACTATAAACTTTGTCAAACTCTTTTGAACACCTCTCTCAGTTATTTAGATTTGATTGGACATGTTGACCCAATTAATATGTTACTTGGTCAACTTAGTCAAAGTTTGGTCAAATTAGTCTTGGTTGGGCCAATTCTCCCATTCATTCAAACATGGCCCATCTAAACCTCACCAAGCCTTCAAACTTGTTTCACTCCATGGCTTAAGAATGTCTTAATAATGGGTGACCCAAAACCCCTTAACTTTGACCAAGTCTACATTAAGCTCTTGGACAAACCTTTATGTGATTTCATTCATGCATTGACCCTAACTCCTATGGTCCCTCCCACTTGACTCAACAACACTAACACTACCTCCAATCCACCTCATTAATCAACAAAACCCTTTAACTAGTAAATAGTCAACTTAAGCATTTAAACCGCTCTTTGGAATGGTCAACCTTTCTTTTCACTTCAACTACATTAACTCAAAACTATGAACTCCCCTCAATCAGATTCCCACACCTCTTCTCTACCACCTCAACCTCCTTTGACCAGTTGACTGGTCAAAGATGTTAATCCATGCTCAATCCCTTCCAAATGGTATAATGGCTACTCTAATCCTTTTCTCCCTAGTTTAGGCTGATGAGAGGAAACTATTTAAAGGCCAAGCTCTCCTAAAGGATCCTTAACCAAACCAAGGGCCTAGTTTAACCTTAAGAGGCAATGTGGTCCCCCCATCCATTATACCATCCAATAGAAATGAGGTCATTCCAGTCTTTCCCTTTGCCACCCAATGGTCTGGCACAAGTGGCAAGGAGGTTTTTGATCGATCAGGACCACCCATTTGCCTCCAAGAGGTTTGAATAGAGAAAAAACCCCAACATAAGCTCACATTCATCATCACACACTATCTCTCTTCTCAAACCATCCCAGACTCTAGCCCCTGTTCGTTCGAGCTCTAGACCCCTCCCTCTTAAATTCTCAATCAAGTTCCACAGTCAAAGTCCTACCAGTCGCGAGATCTCTAGTGAACTAAAGCTTAACTCTATCCAGGGCATATAACTCCTTATTTAGACATCGCTAGCTTAAGGAGTCTTCTAGAAACTTGAGTGTGGACAAACTATGAATTAGGAGATTCAAAAATCATTAAAATCCACTTGTAAAATCTCTTAAAAACTCAAACCCTATGTCACACACTTCGGATTAAATAGCTTTTTAATAAGTGTTTATTAAACCATAAGGTTAAGTCTCCATGATTTCTATTCATGAGTGCTATTTAGGATTAAAATTTCATTGCATTTAATTCATCCGATTGAGAGAATGAGGCAAAATAGTGTTTCTAGGGCATTTTCGTAGCCTCCATTAAGTGTAAGTTTTCTAGACCGTTGATCATGCGATCATTTATCCAAATAAATATATTACGTGGTTTTGATTAGTCATGTATTACATACCACAATTAATCTCCTGTTCGGAGCAATCCTTGCCATTCTATCAAAATCATGCTCGATCGGACAAAATCTGAGAGCCACTAACTCAGATTAGTGACACGCGGTGTCGTGTCACTGCATCCAACAATGTGTGCCAATGATTGCCATGACACAAGCATTAGCAATCAATACCTATGGTTTTCATACAATGGCCTAGATGTTGCCGTGTTTGCCTCCAGACCCCACGGTTCTGATCCGAAGATCAGGATAGTTCCATGTAGTCCACTAGCATCAACGAATTCATTTTAATTAATATTAATTATTTTGAAATCCTTTTTATTAATATAATTTAATGTAATCATTAAAAATTAAGTATAAACCCAAAAAAAATTAATGTAATATATCATTTTTCTAATAAAATTAAACCCTTCAATAAGTTAAAATTAATATTAACTTAAAATACTTTATATATTTTAAGTTATTTTAATTATTAAATATTTCATAATCTTAAATAATATTTAATTAAGAATAATTAAAATATTTTTAAAATTAAATCATGAAGCCACCTAGTTAATTAATTTAAGATTAAACCTTTAATTAAGTCTTAAAAATTCTAAAAATTCTAATAAATTCTAATTAAATCAAAAAATCATAAATAATATCTTTAATAGACAAAAAATAACCTTTAATCAATGAAATAAAGCCCATCAGGTCACCTTTAATATAACATTAATTTAATTTTTAAGAAAAATTAAATTGGTAAGTAATTAAAAATATATTAAAATTCCAAAAAAATCCCTAAACTCTTGGAAACTCCCTCTTTGATCATTTCTGACCTTTGGGGGTGATTCCAAGTAGTTTGGGATTGATTTGGAAAAAAGATCTAAAAGTCCACTTTAAATAAATAATTTTAAAATTCCAAAAATATCCTAACTTTGAAAAATCATAAGTAATTTTAGAAAATTCCAAATTGATCAAAATTACTGTCATTCAACTCTAATTAAAATCCAATATTTTCTAAAAAAAAAAGTCAAACCTCCAAAATTAAGCCAAAGTCAAAAAATCATCTTTCTGGTCAACTGTAATTTAAAACTAGGTCAAAACTTAAAAAAATCATAATTTAATATAGAAAATCCCAATGTGAGTAAAATAATAATCTAATTACTCTCATTAAGGTCTAGTATTTATGAAAAAATACTAATAATTTAAAAATTATTTGTATTTTAAAACTTAACTTTTAGTCCCTTAATAAATGAAACTAAATAATTCCAAAAAAAAAATTCTAAAAATTCAAATTCACTTAAAATTCATGAAAACTCTAATTCAATCATTCAAACTAGAAATCAATTAACTTAATTAAAATTTATTAACTTTTAATGTCCAACCAAACAAATTAACTTAATCAACCCTGATTCATACTAGGTAATTCTAGCCTACGAGGATATTAACTTAGCTCCAATAAAGATGATATAGACTCCATGACGTTGATGAGCAACAAATATAGTAATCATTTAACAATTAAAACATACCTTAATTAAGCTTTAACACATTAATATTCAAACTCTAATAAAATTTCCCCCCTCGACCTTTAACGAACTCAAATACTAGATAACTTCAATGGACTACCAAGCTTAGAATCTATCCCAGCCACATAGCCTTTAGCACACACTTTAGATGATTTGTTAGGATAACTAATTGTCTAGGCTAGGCCAGTGTTTACATTTATTGATGTGTGTTAGACTTTCCAAAATTTCATTGTATATTATAATTAAAAATTGATTGGTGTGAGTGCTTATTTACTTTTAGTGCACTCTATGGATTGATATGATGGCATTAGATTACTTCTAGGTTAGGAATGACTTGGTTGCTCATAGGATTTTTTTACAGGTGGCTACACTCGTATAAGGCAATAAAAGGGGGCTAAATTGATAATAAATATAATTGTTACATGTGCTTCAGCTGCTTAGATCCCAAATAAATAAGAGTGTAACTAAGTATGTTTATTCATTTAATTCAAAGCATATATATAACTACTTGGGACTGATTTGATTTTAAATATTTAGGATAAACTTTCAATAGGGTCCAAATTTTTACTTTTTATGTTGATGTAATTTGATTAAGTATCGAGTTGTAAAAGTGCCTTTGAGTTAGGATTGTAAAGATGAAAAGGACATCCCTCGGGGAGGGTCCTTTTCCATGCTAGAAGCTCAAGATCATTTCATTACCCAAGGTGAAAATAATAACCTCATATTTAGGGGAAGATCGAGTTTCCATTTTCACTTTGGGTATCCAAACACGATGAGCCTAAGGAACATGCAGAAGAGGTGAATGTGGAGTTGAAGATAAAGAGTATCCATCTCAAAGTCAACTTATATCGATCCTAGAACTAGAATTTGGGTTTATTTTCAGTGGTGCCTACCCACTTTAATTTCTATAATTTTGGGTTATAATAAATAGATTGTTTTACTATGGACATTTATTTAATTAATTTGATTTTTTAATGTGTTTGATTTGTAATGATTATGTATATGGTTGTCTACTTTTTTAAAAAACTTTTTTACGATTTGCTAGTCATTTTTAATTTAGCCTAGATTTGATCGAAGACTCATGAGGGCACATATAAAATTTTTCTACTCAAAATGAAAAATTAAAATTTTATACTAACATAAAAACTCTAACATTCTAAGAAATAAGTCCAAGACCGTCGGGAGTCCGCATAAGCATATTTTATCTTCTATTCCTTGTTACGCACCTCCCCTCCTATGGGTTCTAGCAGACCACCTGGCCTTTGAAAATATAGATCTTTCAAGGGGATGTTGTGTAATCTCTATGAAAAAATATTTTAAAGCCTATTTCAAAAACTACTACATATTCATTTTATGCATTTAATCCAGTCGATCAGCATGCATTATATTAGAAATCAATTTAAAAATAGATCTAAAATTTTAATTACATATGTCTTAAGCATTCCCACCCAACATAAAAAATGGACCAATTAGGATCCACTTTAGTGTCGCTCCCAATTCTCAGAAACTTTAATTACAACATCCCTACCACTTTTTTATTAATGATCAGACTCATGGATTTTAAATTTGACTAGGTAGTTAGCTGGCTCGTTAATCCAGGCTCGGGTAAGTCTAGATTTTGTATTGCATTAGTTAGGTTCAGGCTACTATGGTTTAGTGCCCAATTTAGGTTTAGGTTCTGAGATAAATTTTGAATAATAAGACCCCAAATGAAAGATTTTCTCAATCTAAAATTTAAAACCTAACACTTAGATTAGGTTGGGACATTTTTGAATTATTTCAAAATTTAAAGTGTCCCCTACCTCTCTTCTATTGAATCTAAAATTAAGTGATCCAATTGGATCTCATCTTAGTTAAGATTCTAAATTCAACCTCTTTGATTCCAATCATTCAAATCTCTAAATAGGACTTCTACTATTATTTCAATCGAGAGTATTCATAGAAAATTCAACCTCCATATGATGTAATTAACTATAAGGGCTTTCGCTTATAAGAGATTTAGGACCAACATCAATTTTTCAAAAATTAAGTTTTAAAACTCAATTAGTCTTCTTTGGAATAATTAAAATCAACGATGATCATTATCATCATGTCATTGATGATAGATGATATATCCTTCCCCTAAGATGATATATCATTTATCATCATAATTTTGAATATGGAATTAATGATCTCTTATAAAAATTATAGTGCTTAAATATTGATAGAATGTCATTTTGAACCTTTGGAGTCATTTATAATTCTTCCCTGAATTCAACTACTATTATAAAGATAGAACTTTTAGTTTCATTATCTAAATCCATTAAGAAATGATATCTTCACCTCCTGGGGTGATATATTATTCATAATGATGTGTTCAATTTTGAGACTGAAATCTTGAATTAAAATTCTCAAAGAAAACTAAGTTTTTTCAAAAACCACTTTCAACACCTAAACAAACTCTATTACTAGTTTTATAAATTATTTTGGCTATACCCTAAATGTTCTATTTATAGTACCAATTATAAGAATCTCTTTGAAGACCCAACCAATTATGCATATGATTATACTCTTGAAGATGGTTACCGTTTAGTGGTGAATGCTCATGTTTCTCAAAGACTTCGCTTTGGAACTTTCTAATATAAACTTATATGATGGCAGTTTAGCTAGTATCTTCATTAGTGATAAGATAATTAGATCCATAAATAATATATTTTATTAATTATGACTAAATTGAAGTGTTATTAGGATTATTATTAGGAGTGAGTCTATTTAAAACTTGAATTGATGCCTTATAGGTGAAATTACCAAATGCTTGGATTTTCTTTTCATAAGAGTTGAATATGTATATAATAGATTGATAAATAGGTCAATAAGAGCTAGTCTATTTGAGTCATGTCATACTTATAGACCCCATAGTTTAGTAGATTTACAACATATTCATTTGCATACATAAACCTTAATTTTTTCTTAAGCATTTACATAGCATATCCATGACATGCATAAGAATACTAAAGAGAAAATAAAATCAAATAAATTAAATGTATAAAAGAAAATTTGATGTTTACAAAAAAATATAGAATTTTTAAAAGAGGAATATGTCATGAACTATGTGAGGCTTGAAAGATTTCTAATTAGAACCATTCAAAAGTTACATGCTATGGGTGCTAACCCATTTCAAATCTTAAAAAATATTTAATTAAATATTTATGTATTGGATCTACCTAACGAATATGGTATCAGTAATACTTTTAACATCTCAAACTTTATAGTATAAAAAGAACCATTTATGATACCCAATGAGCCCTATGATCCTTTATCCCCACTCCTTGAGGGTGAGATCCACTAACCCAACATGGTAAAGAGAGTGAATAGATTAAACATGTCCTAGATGACAAGATAATTATCACCATAAGCCACAATAATCAAAGGTATCTTGTATGGAAAAAAGAATGGCCAGACATAAAAAACACATGCATTAGCTGAGAGGAACTTCAAACAATCAATCGAGGATTGGTTGAGGAATATCAAGATGACTCCAACTTTTACATATGAAAGCCGAGTTCTCCTCATATTAGTAGAGTTAGTATATATTCCATCAAAGTTAAAGATTTTTATTGTACTAGTGTAATTTGTATACTCATATTCATTTAAATTTGATTCGACATGATTGACAATTTATATTAGTTTGCTTCTAAGTGACATTTAATGTGATTCACCAAGTTTGACCCAGGGTCAAGGGTTAGGTCCTTTGAGTTCAAGTTGTTCATATGAACTCAATGGAAGTGGTTTCAAATAAAGAGGAGTTAATTTGGTTTGAAATTGACACTTGAATCCTTAAGAGGCATTTTGGTCAATAATGGTTAACTTGGTCAACTAGGTCAAACCAAAGGGTGGGTTTGAGTGCAATGTGTCCCTAATGATATTTATGATTCATTGGGATATGTTTCAAAGGTTAATAAGGTTGAGCTATGTTAAATTTTGGGTGAGAATCCAAAATCTTTCTTAAAGGGTATTTTGGTCATTTTGACCCTTGGTCAACTCGAGATCAAACTAGGTTGAGCAAAGTGTAGTTTATTGGTCAATTTTGATTCTTGTTAAATCTAGATTAGGTTGTTAAACCTAAACTAATGTCCCAAGGCTAACAAAGAGGGGGGTGAATTGTTAATTTAAAAATTCTCTTAGATTTAAAATTCAAAAGCTGATTGATTCATAAAGCAAGTTAATTAAAGTTTCAAAATAAAACTTTTCAATCACAGAAAATAACTTGCAGTAAATAAAATGTGGGAAATAAAAGATATAGAAATTTATAGTGGTTCGATCAAATACAACCTACATCCACTCCCTGAAGACTCCATCTTCAGGTATTTCACTATTACCAAAGTGACTCTTCTTTTGCCCTCATAACAAGGCGGAGAATCCTTTACAAAAACATCTCTTCCACCAATCCCCTGTGTGGTAGAGAACCGTTGTCCTTTAACACTCTTCAAGTATCAGTAGAGAACCGTCGTCCTTTCACATCCTCTAAGTGTGGGCAGAGAACCTTTGTCCTTTCATACTCTCCAAGTGTAGGCAGAGAACCTTCATCCTTTCACACTCTCCAAGTGTAGGTAGAGAACATTCGTCCTTTCACACCCTCCAAGTGTCGGCAGAGTATCGGACCTTTCTCCAAAGATCTTCTCACGAGCAATCTAGAAAGATAAAAGGAAGAGTGATAACAATAATTATAAAGATATTATTATCTTTGAGTAACCTTGTGAACCCTTTACACTCCACTTGCAAGAAATCTCTCTTAAATACTCTCTCACACTCTCTCTTTCAATTGCCATTGAAAAATCACAAAGACAAGACTTTTTCATGTCAATTTTTAGTGGACCTTTTATACAAAAGATACAAAAAAACAGTTCAGAAAACTGATTTTTAATTTTGAGCACACACGATCGTACAGTATGATCGTATTTCATACGTATGAATAGTTCAAATACTGTTGCATACGAACCTTTTATGAATTAATATAAAATCATTTCGTACCCGATCATTGTCCGGTACGAACCATGTTCGTCCGGGATGAATAGTAAGATAATTTTTCGAGTTCATCGGTATGAAAAGGAACCCCAATATTTCATACTCTAGATGGCGTATGTACATTGATGTCATCGTCTGGTACAATCAGTAATAAAAAATTTCAAATTTGTCTGAACGAAAATGTCAGGACGAAAAGGGACCTCACAATTTCGTACTATGGAAGGTTTATACGAACTGGGTTCTTATAGTAGTATCCATACTTAGAAAAATTTATATTTGAGCGAACAAGGACCCATCCATTTGGTACTTTGGAAGACATGTACGAATTAGGTTCGTACAGTACAATTCATACTTAAAAAATTTTATTTTGGATCGAACAAGGACCCGTCCGTTTCGTACTCTGGAAGGGATGTACGAACAAGGTTCGTATAGTTAGATCCATACTGTGAAAAAATCTTATTAGTATGTCTACATTTTTGGGAAACTTTATTGTGGTTGAGAGCCCATCCTCATAGATACTCCTATCTTATGCATTTTTAGCATTCTTAGTGAGTGGAGAGATTATTAGATGCGTCCTTCAGACCGTCCCGAGGTTAATTAGGATGTGTTATGTCACCCAATACACAACGATACATAATATTTATACATAAAATATTGGTGACTTGGCACGATCTTATTGGCCTCTAGATGACATCCGGTGACCGCACATAATAATTTTGCTGATGAGAGAGACCTACTAGCATGTGATTTTCTCATATTTCTTAGTTTCGTTTTTAACTCTTTAAATGGTTACATGCGTCATATTCTCAGCCCCTTCCATGATGGATTTATTATGAATAACTCTTATCATGGTAGTCTTATCCTCTTCCTCATGGAGCTTTTGTTTATAACAATAAAACAAATTCAACAAATATAAAATCATACAACTCTTTATTTTGTTGGGTAGGGGATGAGGAGGTTTCTACGGATAGGGTTTGAGTCTTATGAATTTTGGATTTAATAGTTTCTCATTTTTAAACCATATTCGAATATTATTCGGATCTTATTCGAACCTAATTCAAAAATTAGCTCAATATTCAATTATTATTTAAAATATTTGCATTAAAAATATGATGTTTGTGGTCATTCTAGGCTTGGAGTAAGAATGACATATACAAATCTATATAATCCAATACATAACATACCTAACCTTGAACCGTTCGTCGGAGGTGGAGACAAAAAATTTACCTTAGCCCAATCACGTGTGCTCTTAGATCGCAGTAGATAAAAATTATATTTTTATATGAAATAAACTTTCAAGTATATTTCTTAAATAAATCTCTAATAAATATGGAGCATTTTTTAGTCCCCTTCGAAGACTCCCCAGTCTCATGCCTCCAAGACCTGGAAATTTTTATGCTCCACTGCTCATAATATTAAATCTTCTATTCAGCTCTCTGTTGCTTCTATGTGCAAATTTTCCATGCTTTGGGACCCTGTGTGTAATCGATGTTCTTAATCTGATATTACTACTTGGAATGGCTTATCTCAAATATCGGTGGATGATTCAATTTCTAATGGGCAGTGGGTTATCCCGGCTAATTTTCCTAAAAGCTTACGAGTGGCTATCCACAATGTCAAAATCTTGGAGCAACCGGCTTTGGCTTTGAAAGGCTCTACGCATCCCACTTTTAAGCAACTCACTGATCTTTTTCACTTGAATCTAGAGAAAGTCTACTAGTTTAAGTATATTTGGCGCAAAAAGGGATCTCTTAAATTTGCTTGTTACTCTTGGATGGCAATTGTTAAAAAATTAGTGTGCGGATTTACTCATTAGGAAAGGTATTTCGGTTTCTCCTTCTCATTCCTTCTGTCACAGCTCACTGGAAACTCGCCATCACCAGTTTTTTGAATATGATTTCTCTTTTATGCCTTTAGCTCTTTCTACCTCTGGCCAAACATTATGCAAGCTTTTTATTTTTTGAATTATAGAGTCCATTACTACTCTTTGGAGAAAAACTTTTGTTTCCTTTTGATTAGTTGCACTGTTTATCATTTATAGAGGGAAAGAAACAATCATCGTTTCTCCAATATTTGGGTCAGTCCTTTCTTTGTCATCCACACTATTAAGACGATTGTTAGATTCAAGGTGAGAAGATTGAAATATTATGATAAGCTTAAAGATGCTAAGCTTTTTCTTTAACATCTTTAAAAAAAAAAAGAAAGAAGTTAAAGAAAAAAGATTTAAAAAAAATTAAAGAAAAGAAGATTAAAGATAAAGATAAAAGAAAAAAAAAAGATTAAAGATTAAAGATTCCAAAAAAAAAAAATGATAAGCTCTCCCCTGATGTGGGTGCTTCCTGCATATGCTAGTTTTTTGTGTTTTGCCCACTGGACGATGATGAACCAGGCCGTTTTTTGGGTGTTTGTCACCAGTTTTCTTGATTTGCTTTCCTTGTGGGATGGCCCTGTGCTTACTAGTATTAGTCTTGGCAGGCTTGTGGCAACCGCGGGTTAGTTGTGTTGCTATTGTCCGAAGCTATGCTTCTGAGCTCTTGTGTTTTGCTCGGTTTCGTGAGTCCTGTTTTTGATCTCTTCCCCATTTTTGTTTTCCTTGGGGTTTGCAGGTTTTGTTTGTTCTTCTTTTGTTTTTACATGTTTTTCTTTTGCTTTTACTTGTAACTCCCTTTTAGATTAATACATGGGCTATTGCCCCAAAATTTTCCAAAAAAGAAAGAGCATTTTTGGACGATTTCTGTTTATTAAAGTCAAATTTCTCAAACTTAAGTACAAGGCAAATAAAATTACATTTTTGCCCCAACAAAAGCAACACAAAGCCGAACTATGGCTTACACTCCTACCCGAAGGGTGAATTATTGCGTCCGGTCACCGGATGTCCGGACATCTAATCTGGTGGCGTCACCCAAATACATTCGGGTCCCGATGCATTTTAGTGATGTGGCGACACTGAATTGGTGTCCGGATGAATGTGGGCACTGGACGCAAAAAATTTGCCTACCCAAATAAGGAAACTCCAGGGTACAAGGTCAATACACAATATACAATATACAAGTGCGGAGATCTCGGAACTCGACGCCATTAACAAGAAGAAATGAAATTGGCCAAACATGAGAGAAGGGTACCATTATAATTTTTTAGAAGAGCAGGATCGGCTTGAAAGAATCCTACTGAATTCAGGCCGAAAATTTCACCGGCTAATAGACAGCAATCTCGCCGGAAGCGCGAATAGACCGGCAGATCTCCAGAATCAGTCGCCGCTCAAAATCGCCCGTTTCCAACTTAACCGGATGGGCCTTAGGGATCCGCCGGTTTATTAAAACCTCTCCCCCCATCCCGCCCGACAGACCCGATCCTTTACCGGCTAGCCCGAGCATGGAATCCACATATGCATCTCTGAGCCGGGCCAGGAGCCGTACCGGCGAAAGCATCTTCGACCGAATCCCAAAGACCCGGCGTAGCCTGAAGGACCGGCTGAGACCGGAGCCGGCTGAGACCCGGTGACCTCCGCCGAGCTTGGCCACCTTTACCTTCCTCCTCTTACCTGCTTCCAGACGCTCATATCGTCGACGGCGCCAGTAAGATCGCACTGCTCTGCAGAACTGGACCGGGAAAGCCTCCATAGATCTGTATTTTCTCTCTAGAAGTTTGGTGGAGATATATTGGCCTAAGGTTTCTATATATATGTATATACGGTGGCTGTGATTTCAGTCAACAAAGAAGGTAAGAAGCAACCAATTTCGTGGAGACATGGAGACATGGAACATGGCTTCAAAGTCAAATTTTGATTATCTGGTTCCGAATATTGATTGGGGTTGCCATTGACGAGGCTTCTCGAAGTGTTTGGTCATGCGTGGTTATGAATTGCGCGACGCGTGGCCAAGATAGCTGTTTGGCAAATAATTGCTTGGTGGTAGGTGCTGGGAGGAAGATAAAGAAATTAAATAATTAAATATTTTTTATTCGGCAAAGATATACAAAATGAGTGATCAGAAATGTTAAGGGAATGCTACATGCTCTATTTATTGTCTTAAGATAATCTTTATCATACTAATTAAGTGGCAAGTAGTTAATGAGGACTTACTTTTATGTTAATTAATAGTTAATCTTTTGAGATTAATAGTTAGTAGGTAGATTTACATTAAACTAATTGTAATAATCATTAAAGTTAAATTAAATATATCTGAATTAAAATAATTATTACATATCATTATAGCTATTAAAGATTTATTTTAATATATTTAATGAGTGCAAATCTAATTCAATTTATTAAATTGATTTATATTTATTTATTTAATAAATTAAATTTATTGTTCATTAACTATTCTAAAATAACTAAACTTTATGCATTAACTATTCCGAAATGTGCTCCACACCCCAAATGATGCAATTAATTAGGAATTATATTTTTGTTTTATAGTTTTGCATATTTTTTCTAATTACTATAAAATATAAGAGAAATATACGATTGCTCTTTTTTACATTAATAAATTATAAGTTTTTTATTCTGAAAAAGTTTATTATTTTTAAAATATATATTAAATATTATACTTATAAATATGCCACGTAATAAAGACTCTATTATTGTTTCCATTAAGAGTCTTTATTCTAAAAAGTCATCTGGGTCTTTGGTTAAAGGAGCTTTGCCAGGATGGTGACTGGGTCCTGCTTCTTCATGCTTATCCCATGTGTCAGGAATAGTGTCGTTCGAATGTTGGGATGTCATATCTTCATCATCAGGGAATAGTTGATTCATATGGTCCCAATAAGCTTTTTGTAACCGTACCTTAATTTGGTCTGGAGACTCATGAGGGTATCTTTGTTTAAGGGTTTTTTGCAAATTTTTTAAAGAGAATTCTGCATTCATAGGTTGTCGTTGATTTTTAATAAGGTTATTTTGAATAACCTTATCAATTTGTTTCTTTTATCGTCAACGATAATGGCAGACAACCATTTTACTGAAAAATTATGCATAAGAATTTTTAGATTTAAAGAATCGGTATTTATTTCAACATTCCAGGACCAAATCCAAGGAATTTGAGATTGGGAAAAAAAGAGGAATTCACTCATTCCATCAATAAAATCTTCGGTTTTAATAATTTGAAGATGAGGAGAAGAATCTACCCAATTGTTTTAACTTTGTTGTAATTCGGGTGGAAGAATAGAGATAATGGCTCCTTTAGTTTCCCACCATTTATAAAACCATAAAGGAATTGGATTTTCAAGGATCTCAGGATTGAGGATGAACATCCATGAATGAGAATGAGTGGGATTTAGAACATAAAAAACTTTGTGCATAGCTTGCACATAGGTCCAATAATTGAAAGAGCATGTTTTTAAATTTCCATCAGGAAGTGAAATATCAAATTTTTGAATTTGAAATGGAGTGATTCCCCAATCTTTTGGGTGAATTAGAGTGAGGATATTTGCTCGGTTGTAGGTAATATTGCGTTTATCATCATAGTGAAGTTTAACTTTGATGCATTGAAGATAAATAAGGATAAATTCATATGTTTCTCTATCATAATTAGAGTCTTGGAGAAGGGGATTGGTGTTTAGATATTTTTTAAAGATGATCCAAGGTGAAGTTATATCGTTATCTTCACTATTTAGATATAATAAATGTTCAACACTCAGTTTGAATATTGGTTCGAACATATCTGAAGTTTGCTGAGTAGTTGATTGAGTTTTTTCTGGAATTTTCTCTGACTGTTTCTTTGACTGTGTGGGCTCAGTTGCCCCATATAGGTAAGTTTTAAGAGGAATCATTTTTGGAGGAAGAAATTCTCCTCTACCGCGGCCGTTTTGGCCACGTCCTCTTCCACGGGGATTACCACGTAGAGTGGGCCAGCCTCGTCCTCGATTAGGGACGGGTGGCATGGAGGGCCCGTTAGGGGTGCGCCACCCTTCACTGTCCATGCTGAGTGGGTGTTCCTGTAAGATATTCTCGAGTTAGAAAATCGGGTAAAGAATTATCTTTACCTTTAATGTATTCAATGGTAAAATAAAAAATCGCAAGTTGAGCTTGCCAGGTGGCAAATATTTGTTTTGAAGCAAGATTTTGAACATCCTTTTGTAAAATGAATTTAGCAGAGGAACAATCTATTACTTAATTTGGTATCAGAGCCATGTGTGAGTAGTGTTACTCAGGTTGGTAAGTTTATTTTTCAACTCTTTAATCGGGGCGGCAGGACATTATGAGTTTGTGTATGTAAAGTCCCTTACACTTCAGTCTTTTTTGCTTAATAGTATTGAACTTTGACAGTAAATCCCTTGACTTTGGGTTGTTAGTCCGTGATAGTTCATATTTTTATGTAATTAGATGAATAGTGTAAATTTCTTTCCTCATTGAACCATTTCAAACATGCCTCCTCTATTAATATGTTGAAACATAATCTTACCAATCGAGTATTAAAAAGATGGCATCTTCATCTTCTTCATCTATCCTTAATAAGGGTAAAATACCCTCCTTTCGCGATATTAAAAATGCTGAATTGATAGAATATCCTCTCAATGAAGAAGATCTAAATAAATGGTCTCTACCTAAGGTAGATAAAACCTTAATTTATCAAATCGGAACCTTTGATTTCAACGAAAAAACTACCATCAAAATGGTAGAACAATCTATTACAATCGATTCAACAGAGAAAACCATTTCTCTGTTATCTTATGACGATCTCAGATCTTACATGCAAGATTATAAATACTTGCATATTGGTTTAATCCAAATAGCTTTCAAACCATTAACCTTAAGAGGACTAAATGCATCCATCTTAGCCCGTCTAAGAGATGGCAGATGCATTAATTGGGCACAATCACATATGGGAGTAATGGAAACAAGTCTTTGTCATGGACCGGATTACTTTAATACTTTTCCAAATCTTAGTTTAACATTAACTGATGTACATCTCTTTGAAGCAATTAAATTACATCTTCAGCTTCATGGGTACAATTTTCTCCCTCGATCTGAAACAATAGCATTAATTTTTAGAATCCATTTTAAGGTAATGAATACCTTAAGTCCAAAAGTTAAAAAGATAGTTCAACCCAATAGCCGAACTACTCTAATAGAAATAAATCTACTAGCCTCAAACATAGCAACAAACCGAGTAATTAAATGGAATGAAGTAACATTCCCAGATCAATGGATCTTGCCTCAAGTAATTACATCCAAACCTATTATCAATCAAGATATAGATCAAATATTCCAAACATCTGATGGAGATGTAGAAGTACGATTTAATCCAAGAAGATCTATAAATCTTCCTAGAATCTCTATTCCTTCAACGTCAGGAGACGAAATTAAAATAGCTAATTCAGATGAAACTGATATAGCCTCTACTCCAGGATTAACATTTAATAGAAATAGAATATTTCATCCAGTTAGGGACAGTCAAGAATTTAGATCCCCGACTCCCTCAGAAATGCAATTTCAATGAATTACAGACTTAATACAGCCCTTAGAGAGACGGTTATCTGTCACTATATGTTACCCAAATTCAAACCATTTCGTATCTGGTACAGAAACATGTTCTCAGAAGAAGAACGAATAAAATTTTCTGATCAATATTTTGTTGAAATTGAAAATCTAAATCAAAATGGAAAAGCTACCGTTCCATTTGTATATTGGTTTATAACAAAACTAACTTCTAATATTAGAATACTTTAAGGACAATCTTCAAAATCAAATATTTTAATGAGTCAATTTGGAAATATTCCTTCAGATCAACATGTCATAAGAGAATTAGCTATAGTAATTAAACAGCTTAATTTCAATAATCATACAATACAAACTATAACTTCGTATTTAGACATCCTTAATAAAAAACTAGATCTATTAAAGGATACAATAGAATAATCTAAAAATAGTGATAAAAGAATTGATCTATTCAAAGATACAACAGAACAGGCAAAAATTGAAAACTCAAATTCAAAAATGATCATTACTAGACCAGCTATAAAGCTTCCACCACCAATTAAAATAAAATTAGATGAAGACCTCAATATGTCCGAAGTAATAAAACAAATTAAATCACAAAAAATAACTACTTTAGATGAAAAAGTATAAGATCGTGAAACAGAAGAACAGTCCTCCAGCGACTATGACATTGATCAATTAGAGGATCAATTTAAATCAACAACTCTTAATTATCATTTAGAAATACCATTATCATTAAATAGAATCAAATACCCTAAAAAATCATTAAGTAAATATTATTATCAAAGACCATCACCTAATGATCTTCTTTATGAAGAAGAATTAAATGAACAAATTTCGTATGATCCTAGACAATTATACGAATGGAATTTTGACGGTCTATCGGATTATCAAATTCATAAAACTGTTCATCAAATGTTAATATATGCAACTGTAGCACAAAGTAAAAATAATAATCCATGGGAAGTCGTCCAAATTATAGTCAATGGTTTCACCGGAATCCTTAAAGGATGGTGAGATAACTATTTAAATCAAGCAGAAAGAAATGATATGCAAGCCAAATGATGAAGCAGTTTATACCCTTATTCATAATATCTTACAACATTTTTAAGGATACATGATTGACAATCGAGAACAAATACGTTCTCTATTACAAAAATTAAAATGTCCTTCTTTATCTCATTTTCGATGGTATAAAGATGTATTTATAACTAGAGTAATGAATATTTCTGATGCTAGTTCAAGTTACTAGAAAGAAAAAAATTTAGAAGGACTACCTGCTACCTTTGCTACTAAAGTTAAAGATAAATTGAGAAATAACAATGGGCAATTAAGCTTTGAACATTATACGTATGGACGTATAATAAGCGAATGTACAAAAGCCGTACAGATTATTAAACGACATGTTAAAAATTTACCTTGTATTAATTTTGCTAATCCCAACTACTTAAAAGGTTGTAGAAACAGATGCTTCAGATATAGGATATTGAGGTATTCTTAAACAAAAGAATTCATCAAGTAATAAAGAAGAATTGGTTCGTTTCACTTCAGGACTTTGGAATTCTACTCAAAAGGATTACTCTACTATTAAAAAAGAAATGTTAGCCATCGTAAAATCTGTTACTAAATTTCAAGATGATCTACTTAATTCTACTTTCGTTTGAGTAGAAGTGCGGTTATAACCGCCGCAAAAATACGCATGTCGTAAATAGCTTCCCCGTCAGTCTTGAAACCGTTGCGGAAGGCCGTTGCAGCGCATTGCAAACACAGCGGTAATGCAATGGTTCTACAACCGCTGCAAAGAAAATAGTAGCGGTTATAACCGCCAGGAAAGGTGAAAAATTATGCTGCGAAAACCCTATTTTTTGGTAGTGGCCATATATCCTAATGCTAGAGAGAATGATTTAGCTTATCAAGAAGATGATGTAAATGGAACCATCTAGAGAAGTAGGAACAATCTTTCTTATTTCCATAATTTCCTTTCTTAAATCTTAGTCTGGACTTTTTGTTATTCCAAGCTTGACACGAGGTTGGGCTCAACTTCTTGAAAATGCGAGATCTCACTGTCTAGTATAGTGTATGCATGCTTAAGCTTAACATGCATGTAATATTTTTTCTTTTAGCTCATTTTAAAAATTTCAAATTCATGTAACTAAAATAATATGCAATGTTTGCAGGGAAGAGAAATCTTATTTTAATATAGAGTACTTCTTTTTAGCATATTGAAACTAGCATGCAATTCTTTAAAAAATAAAAGTAACTTGTCATAAAAAATGTTATGCACCTACTCTTTATTTGAATCCGCTGATGATCCTTCATTTTTAATTTTCATAAAACTTGTGTATATGTCAAACATGCTTTTATTTAACTACATACAAAATAGTTTATAATCGTGTAATAGTATATTCATGTGAGATTATTTAACTCCATTGATGACTTCATAAGTAATGCAAATTATATCTTAAACTTTCTTACCCTTTTTGCAAGTAGAGACACATATAGTCATATAATTTTTATGTCAAAAAAAATGCTTTAAATTTAGTTATGCAGATTATCTTTCATTAATTGTTTAACCATTGAAAGGATTTAAATATTCTATTTTTTATCTAATTTTTATAGTGGAGTGTGTCCTATTTAAAAAAAACTCCACATTCTATAATAAATGAATCGTATTAATATGTGCATACAAATTTTTGAGTGATAAAAAGAAACATTGTTAAATAGAGGTGGTCGCGTAGTAGAATAACCTTCCAAGGAGTTCCAATTTTTTATGTATGCAATAACTATATCAACTTAAGGTGGTAAAACTTCTTGAATAAGCAGCCACTTTGACAGCAATTGGAGTATGTGGCATACCCTTTGGGGTGAATTGTTGTGTTTTCAAATATTTGGAATTTGTATTTAATGTGAAAGAAATATTAGCTGTAAGATGAGCTAGCAAATATTTAATAAAGCCTTTTATTTAAATTTAAAAGTTAAATGTGATATAAAACTAAATGCAACGCATAAATATTTATAATGAAATTAAAATTAAATATTTATTTTTATGAACCTTAATTTCACTCTACGATGATATTACCACTTATAAAGATTAAATTTTATTTTCCATATTCATCATATCATAAGATAATATGAGGGCATACATAAACATCATCATCATAGGTTCTATAGGTAGCACAATAGAATATTGTGTCAAAAAAAAAAAAAAAAAAAAAAAAAGAAAAAAAAAAAAAAAAAAAAGATACAAGGAAAAGAAGCCTACAATGCAAGGATTGTGTTTCAACTAACCATCCTATGTCCACTTCCCAAATATTCTAAAAGGTAATTGTACTACCTCACTTTTATTACTCCATGCAAGGAAAAGTAGCCTCTCTCCTTTAAAAGATATTGGAGAAACTATTTTACTTGTTTTCCTCCACAAGAAGCATGCACTACAGGAAAGTTAGCATTTAGCCACAGATTTTGGGATTTTCTTTTTGTTAAAAATTTCAAAGGATTTGCATTGAATTTTTTTGTTGATTTGTTTGTGGAAGATTTGCAGCGGCATTTCCACCTTAACATTCTAGCAAAATTCCCGCAAATCCTCACAAGTCCGGTGCAAATTACACTATAACACTAACTAATTGGGCATTCTTGTTACTTCTTTATCTATTCTTCACTTCCCTTCAATTCCCTTTAGTTCTCCTTGGACTTCTCTTGCCTCCTTCGATGACATTCCTTACGGTCACATCACCTCATTAGATGCATTCCTTCTTGTCACATTCTAAGTCACACCTCCTCATCGTTCTTCTTCACACCCAAAGTCATAGGATAGGAGCTTGGTAATTTCTACTGTATCCATCTTACTTCCTTTCGCATGCTTCTTTGTCCGGTCGTATTTGAAGTCAAACCTCCTCTTCATTCTTCTATCACAGCCAAAGTTGAACTTCGTCCTTTTACACTTTTTTGTCCAAATCTATAAATCTGTTGAACTCCCTCCCTCACTGTTGCTAGATGGTATGCATTTTGCTAATGATGTTCTTCTTGTAGATAAGACTAGAGAAAGAGACTTGAAAGTAATATTTAATTATAATGTTCAACCTTAGAGTCCAATTAGATGGATTGTGACTTTGACCAAACAAGTCATTAAAAAGAGCACATGTTTTAGATATATTGAGTCTATTGTTCATAGTGACATATGATAGAAAATTCCCCCTCAAACATAAGGAAAAATTCTATAAGATGTGGTGAGACTACAATGCTTTATGGTGTAGAATGTTGGCCAATAAAAGTGAAGCTTAATATTAAGTTATGTGTTGTAGAAATGGGGATGTTAAGGTGGATGAGTGGATTTACTCTTAGAGGAATTGTTCAAAATGAGCATATATGTTAAAAGGTTTGAGTATCTCCAATAGAAGATAAGATAGAGAGAACCATAGATAGTTTGGTTACATATTATTACTGCATGGTTAAAGTGGAGGAATGAATCAAGCTTGTTGTAGAAATCTATAGCCCTCAAACTTAAGGAAAAATAATATTAAATGTTTGCAAGACTTGCAATGCTTTACGGTGCTAAATGTTAGCCATTAAAGTAGAAGCATAATATTAAGTTAAGTTCTGCAAAGATAAGGATGCTCAGGTGGATCAGCGACATTACTCTTAGAGACAAGTTACGAAATGAGTATATACGTGGAATGGTTGGAGTAACACCGATGGAAGATAAGATTAGAGATAGTCTCCTTAGATAGTTTGGTCACATATTATTACTATATGGTTGAAGTTGAGGATTGCATTGGTCCTGTTGTGTGATTGAAAAGTCTCCCTCAAAGTTAAATAATTAATATTAAATTGATACAAAACTCATTGTTTGCTTGTAGAAATCTATAGCCCAAGTTTGTTGTTGATATTCAAAATTAGAGAAGTTGAATATATAACCGACAATTGTCTGAATGCAAGATGTTAACAAATAAATTTTTACACAGAGTGAAATTTTGAATTTTCAAATTTCACTGACCCGGATTCTATTCCTGGTTATCAGGAACTGAGGGGGATGATGGAGGCAGATTGCCGTCGGCAAGGGCATGCAGTGGCTATGGAAGCTGAAGGATGCCGGCAAGCACAGTCATCGGCTTCAAGGTCACCGTTGTTTGTAGGTAACTCAAAGTTAGATTTTAAAGGTAATGGTTCATTATTTTTGAATTCCAAGCAGAGGATTCATAATCAGTTGACAAAGCCGCAAGGTCTGTTGGTAATAAAGGAGGTATTAGATGTAACTCCTAAGGTGATCAAGCATGTGTAAGGTAAAGGTAAGTCTATTGTTGAGGAGGTGGGTAATGTTACTCCTAGAAGTGCGAAAACATCTATAATTCCGTCTGATTCAGCTGCGTCGTCATCTAGAATGAAAATTTTTGTTAACTGATTTGGGAATTCAAATGCAATCGTTGGACTTAGTCACAGTGTGATAAATTCAAATTCTCTGAATTTGGTTGATAATAATATTCATTCTAAGATGGGAGTGAAGAAGGCGTCGAATGGAGTTAAGATGTCTGATGGAATGCCTAGTACCACTGTTGGTATGGGTAATGTGAATCCATGGAGTAATAAACCTTATATTAAATTAGATTTTAAAGAAGAGGAGGTGGTGTAATCTGAAGATGGAAAGGCAGTTATGTTAAATTAAGAATTGGAATTATTTAACTCAAATAAACTTTTAAATTTCTTGGTCATTAAGGTGTTTGGTAAGGAATTACCTTCTCACATGGTGTCTTGGGAAATAAGGAGACAATGGAGCCAATTTGGGAAATTTCATTTTACTTCATTGGGAAGAGGATGGTTCTTATATTCATTCAGTTCGGATGATATGGAAGAAGCAATTCATTCTTGAGGCCCTTAGTTTGTAAATGGGCATATAGTAGGCATGGAGAGATGGACTCCTAATTTTTCTTCTTTATCCATGAAGGGGCTTTCTTCTCCAATTTGGATTAGAATGCCACATTTGCCATTGCAATGTTGGGATGAGGTGAATGTAGTGAGTATTGCTTCAAGAATTGGTAAACCACTGATGTTGGATGGTAATATGTTTTATTGGGGAAGGAGATAATTTGCAAGAGTTTGTGTGAGGATAAAGCTTGATCAACCTCTTCTAGTAAGTGTTTGGGTGGATAGCATGTCTTGAAGGTTCTTTCAAAATGTGTAGTATGAAAAAATTTCCAATTTTTGTTTTGAGTGTGGAAAGATTGGACATGTGAAAAATGAATGTGTTCAGGTAGAACTTAATCCAAAGGATGTGGAGGTTGCTGAGATAGGTGGTAGGGGAACTGATGTGGGAAGGAAGCAAGAAGTATTGAAGGATCCTTCTTATGGACCTTGGATACTTGTCAACAATAAGAAAATCAAGAGATCAAAGAAAAACAACAATATGGTTAAGCCAAACAACGTTAGATATGTTAAAAAGTCTGCTGTTCAGGTGACAGTTGAACAAGAGGTTTGGTCTGATATGGATGCTGGTATCAGTGAGGTCTCTAATCTGGAGAATCAAAGAGGTTAAATGCAGTTGTTGAACATTGAAAGAAGGTGAGTGTATACTGGAAGGTGATAGATTTGAAGAGATGGAGCATAATATTATTGCAGAGGAATATAGCAGGCCTCTTGACAATAGTAGAAATAGCTCTGATAAAAAATTGGGTAAGAATTCTATACCCGATACTACTTGTTTATCAAATTCAGTCAATAAATTTGATATTTTAAATATGGTTAATGGTGATATGTTGGAGGTGGAAGAGATAGAAGGCATAATTGATATTGTTGAACATGGAGGAGATAATGTTATTGTGACTAATACTAGAAGGGGTAAGGAGGAGAGCTGTATAGAATGTATTGACAAGAATAATTCTGGAGGTGAAATTACTAAGGAAGCTGGAAATGGTGGGGAACTTAATAAAATGAAGCCTGCTAAAGAGCTGAGATCTCTTGGTCCAATCAAAAATGCTCCGAGAGGTAGGAATATGGATTTGGGTGGTAGTAAAAAGAAGGAAGGGGCCTCATCCCCTATATTGAAATTATGAATTCCTTAGCCTTTTGGAATTGTAGGGGAGCCAAGAAAAAAGTGGCTTCTCTCTATCTTAAGGAATTTATAAAGGATCATGGAGTGCTTTTTGTGGGATTGGTGGAAACAAAGATTAATACTTTTGATAAAGTTTCACTTGAGAAATTTTTGGGCCCTGATTGGGACTTCTTTCTGTTACCTTCAGATGGCTTATCTGGAGGGATTATGGTATTGTGAAGATCTGATTTGGCTTCTTTTATAGTTTTAAAGATGTCATATCAATGTGTTATTGGAGACCTTACTGTATTCAACAAAGGGATGTGGATGGTAGCTAATGTATATGGGAGAAAGGAGGTGGTGAAGAGGAGGAGTTTATAGGGTTGTATTCAGGAAGTGGCTAGTAGGAAGGTCCCTTTGATTGTGGGGGGAGACTTCAACTGTATATTATCTCAAGAAGATAAGAGAGGAGGAAGGAAATTTGTGTTCTCACAAGGTCCAAAGGAGATGGCGGACTTTATGAATTGGAATAATTTGCATGAAGTAGGGGTTGTGGGACCATGATTCACTTGGTGCAACAATAAAAGTGGAGGAGGCCGAATTCCTGAAAGGTTGGACAGGTCTTTGATCAACACTTTGGCTATCAATTGCATTCAGGTGGCAGTGGTGAGACATTTAGCCAGAGTAGCTTCAGATCATTATCCTATAGTATTGAGGATTTTTTACTCTTCATTTAAAAGTAAAGGACTTCTCAAGTTTGAGGATGTATGGTTATCTTTTAGAGGTTTGACACACATTATTGCTAAAGTTTTGAGGAAGGGATTTCATGGTGATGATATGGAATTCCTTAACAAAAAATGTAAGAAAGCTTTGAAGGATTTGCATTTTTAGGGAAAGGCCAAAGTCAAGGAGTTCTCTATAAAGAAGGAAAAACTAAAAGAGGAAATATTTAATCTTCAAGAGGAAGAAGCCAATGTGGGTTGGTTGAGTGAAGATAAACTTTGGGAGCTGAGATCAAAAGTCAAGGAGCTTAATTTGACTATTGGCCGTTTGAATACATGGTGGAAGCAAAGAGCAAAGGTGAGATGGTATGAGGAAGGGGTTGCTAATACCAAATTTTTTTATTCTTTTGCAAATGCTAGAAGTAGTGGGAACTGGATATCTCAAGTAAAGAAGACTAATGGGGAGCTTACCGAAGAGCCTAAGGAAGCGGAGGAAGTTTTCTTCAGGTTTTTTCTGGATAAATGGAAGGAAAGGGACTACTGTGTAGAGAACTGGCCGGTCACATACAGAATTCTGGATGAGGAAGATAGAAAAAAGGTTAGATGCTAAAATTTCGGATTGGGAAATTACAGAAGTAATCAAAATGCTGGGCAATAATAAAGCTTCTGGTTATAATGGCATAACCTATTCTTTTTTCAAGGCATATTGGAATATTGTTGGGAATGATCTTTCCAAAGCAATAAGGCAATTTTTTGTTGCAGGAAGAATGTGCAAGGAATGGAAGGACACACTAGTGGTGCTTATTATGAAAACTATAACTCCAATCACTCATGCTGATTTTCATCTAATTAGCTTGTGTAACTCTATCTATAAGATAGTGGTTAAAGTTTAATTGAATAGATTAATGTTGGTCATTCCAAAAATTATTTCAGAAGAGCAGGTAGCATTTGTCAAAGGTAGAAGCATAGCAGAGCACTTATTATTGGCTCAAGAGGTTTCCAATAAGATGAGGATGTCTAAAGCAGCTGATGGTATGGTAGCTATCAAATTGGACATGGAACAAGCCTACGAAAGCATGTGTTAGAAGACTCTTTACAAGATGATGGGTATCTTGGGATTTTCGGATCAGTTTTTGAAATTGGTGATGGAGTGCATTATGGAGCAATATTTTCTATCTCAATCAATGCTGGGTTCTCCAAGTGGATTGTGGGGAAGAGTGGGTTCCATCAAGGTTATCCACTCTCACCTTTTCTTTTTATTATTTGTTCTCAACTGCTCTCTAATGCCTTTTCTAATGAAGGCAAGGAATTAGGCATCAGGATGGCTCGAAATGTTCAAAAGGTATCTCATTTGCTTTATGTAGATGATGTCCTCTTATTTTCTGATGCTAAGTTAGCTTTAAGAAAGTAAAATTTTGATCAGCAGCATACATATTTGCCAAAATTTTGAGATGGACTGCATGAAGCTGAGGAGAAAATTATCTGGGAAGCTTGTTTCGTCTTTGTTAAGGGAAGAAGACATGAAGTAAGTAGCAATGGTGGATCCCAATTCTTGGATTCATAAGGTAAAAATGAATTCCAGGATAGAGATGTTCATTTGGAGATTGTGTAAAGGAGCAATTTCAACATCAAATTACCTGAAGAGGAGGAAGTTAGCTAGCTGTAACCTCTTTCCTAGAGGTTGCGAGGAGGTGGAGGATGTAGACCATATATCCACTAAGTGTTCAAAGCTGATAAATGTTATCTATAAATTGAGGGATTGGGGTTTTCCTGTTCCTTTATTCAGTTCTTTTCAGCAATGTATGGTTGAATTCAAAGTATTGTATGAAGATAATTATCTATTGGTGAATATGTATTTTTCTTTTCTTTGGTTATCTTGGAATAACAGGAACAAAACCAAACATGGGAAGATTAAAGATGGTGTATCTGTCATTGCAGCAAACGTGATTAACTTTGTGAGCATGGATAAACAGAGCAAGGATATCTCAGATTTTTAGGAGTCCATGGGACTGTATCATGATTTCTGGCATCCTCCTCTACCCGAGTGGTACAAAATTAATGTAGATGTTGCGTTGAAGAATGACTATGGAGCAGGCATTGGAGGTATTGTTCATGACTTCAAGGGAAGGTTTATCCTAGCATTTGGCTTTCATGGGATGCATTAGTATATATCACAGTTGGAGCTCTTAGCATTCAGTTCTCTTAAAGAGGTATTGAAAGATTGTTTTCTCAATGCTAAAGGTATTATTTTGGAAGGAGACAATAAAAATGTGATTGAATTTCTTCAAAATTGTATAGCAAAGAGAAGGAATTAGGAGGAAGCATTGCAGATGAAGATTTCTCTTACTTAAATAATTAAAATAATGTTATTTTTCATTATGTTGGTAGATGATATAATAAGGTAGCCGATTATTATGCTATACTTGCTTTTTCTTTTGATTTCATTTGGGACTTCTTTTGTGAGAGTTCACTTCCTTCTTCTTTTGTTCATCTTGTAAAGGAGGAATGTGATAGAGTGGTTAACTCTCACTAGTTTGTACCTAGACTTTCTTTTGGTTGAGTTATTAATGCAAATTGCATTTCTTCAAAAACAAAAAAAGTAGGCTAACAACTACCTTCCTTTATATCAGAGGTTATGTTTCATTGTCCATGTTCTAAACAAGCTATCATATGACTCTCAAACTATTTTTCTTAGTACAAGGAGAAATGCCTACAAGTTCAATAGATCTCTTAAAATCAACATGCTATTGAAACTTGTTAATTATGAATTAGGTTGTTAGACCTAAGCTTATGTCCCAACGGCTAACCAAGAGGGGGGGGTGTATTGGTAATTTTAAAAAAAAATTCTCTTGTTAATTGGAATTTTAAGAGTTTAAAACCAATGAAATTTTTTAGTGATTTAAAAAAAAAAATTCAACCACAGATATCAACAAAACTAAAAATAAAAAGCAACGAAAAACAAAAGACGTAAGATTTATAGTGGTTCGGTCAAACACAACCTACATCCCCTCACTGAAGTCTCCCACTATAGGTATTGCACTATTATCACTAGTATCTCTCCATTTTCTCCCACAGAAAGGCAGAGAAGCCTTCACAAAAACTCTCTTCCACCACTACCCCCTGCGGTAGGGAACCGTCAGCCTTTTACACCCTCCAAGTGTAGGCAGTGTACGGTCATCCTTTTACACCCTCCAAGTGTAGGCAAAGAACCTTCAGCTGTTCACACTGTCCAAGTGTATGCAAAGAACCTTCGACTGTTCACACTCTCCAAGTGTAGGCAGAGAACCTTTGGCTATTCAAACTACTCGAGTATTGGCAGAGAACCAGAACTTTTTGAATGATCTCCTCAAGAGAAATTTAGAAGGATAAGAGAAAAGAGTGAAGTAGTCCCAAATCACAAATAATAATCGTTACCTTTGAATAACCAAGTCAACCCTTCACTCTCCAATAGTAAGAAATCTCCTTCACACACTCTCTCTCACTCTCTCCTTCAAATTTCCCGCAGTATGCATGAAAACCAAGTGACAAAAAGATCTTATGATAGTCTAACTTGGACCTTTTATAGAAAAGACACGAAAAATCGACCAAAAACTATATTTTTCAATTTATGAATGTTTATGATTGTCCTGTATGATCTCATTTCGTATGTATGAACCGTGTAAAAACTGTTGCATACGAACTATATGTGAATCAGTACGAACTATCTTCATACCCGATAATTGTCTCGTACGAATTAAGTTTGTCAAGTACGAATCATCATTCCTAAGGTTCGTTGGTACGGAAATGTAGGATGGACGACAAGTTTAAAGAATAGAGGATATCATCCTGGGACGAATTGGTAACATCGTCTGGACAAATAATTCAAAAGCACAAGTCCAGAGGACTTCGTCCTGGGACGAATGGGTTAAATCGTTTGGATGAATAGTTCAAAGAACAAGTCCAGAGGATATAATCTTTGGACGAATGGGTTAAATCGTCTAGACGAATAGTTCAAAGCACAAGTCTAGAGGACATCATCCTAGGACGAAAGGTTCAATTCATTGGGATGAAAGGTTCAATTTGTCTGGATGAATAGTTCAAAGCACAAGTCCAGAGGACATCATCTTGGGATGAAAGGGTCAATTCGTCTGGATGAATAGTGTAAAGCACAAGTCTAGAGGACATCGTCCTAGGAGGAAAGGGTAATTTCGTCTGGATGAATAGTTCAAAACACAAGTCTAGAGGACACCATTGCTCTTTTTGGGAGTATAACTGACCAGATCATCCCGTACGAATATGGTTCGTACTATAGAATCAGTTTTAAAAATTATGAATTTTAACTCTCCCTCGGTGTGTGCGTGTGTGTGTGTGTGCTAAGTTACTTAATTTATAATCACACTCTCTCAGACTCAAATTAAATAAAAAATACAAACTCTAATTTTACAAATTATTCTAAGCAAATCTTGATTTGAAGTCTTTAATAATCTGGCGTATGACTTCCCTGAAATGTTAGTACACACAAGAGCAAATACAAATATTCCATAATGTGTTAGGAGAAAACAATAATATTTGGAATCATCAAAAACTTACAAGTTGCAAGAGTGTAAAATTTGTAAAGCTAAGTAGCAACTCTCTCAATAATCTCCACCTTTTTTATGATGGAAAAATAATTATTATTTGTATAGGTTTAAAAGTTCTAAGTTTCTCCTAAACTTTCCATGAAGAAATAAGCATGTGAGAATAAAGGACATTTATTTTGAACAAATCAAAATTTTAATTTTTTTTTAGTTTTTCAACACACAAAAATAATCACACATAAAAAATGACCCAAAACCATCAAAATAAATACCAAAAAGACACGAACAAATCAAACATCAGAAAGATACGAACGAAACAATCAGATGTAAAAATAATCAAATGTCAAATCAGATGTTAAATAATATTTCTCCCCCTTTTTTTACAACAGAAAAACGAGTAGAAGAAATGAACATTAAATGCAAGAAGTCATATGAGAAGCCTTTGATAGTTGATCCTGAAAGAGATTAAGTTATATTTGCAATAAACAAGATAAATATCATTAGAGAAAAAGAAAATTTCATATGATTTAAGTATAGATATAACATAAACAAGAAAAGAATTATCTAGGTCATGAATCAGTGTAGACTATGAGATAAGAAAAATTATTGCAAAGTAGATGAAATGGAAATTTATGAATTTCAAATTTCAATAAAAAATAAAATTGAACATAAGATTCATTTGAATTTAAAAATAAAAGAGAGGAAAAAACATAAACTTGTGGCGTTTTGCTCATCTTTTCAATATTTCTGGCACACTTTATGCATATTTTATATTTGTGGGATAATTTTATGCCTCTTTTTTCAATTTGCAAACCATTACACATTCTTTTAATTTTTGTACATTTGTACATTTTCAAGTTTTTAATTGATCTTTTCAAAATCAATAATCTAAAATCTCAATTTTTTCTAAGTACAATGATATTTATAATGAAAAGAGAAATAAAATATAAGAATACATCAAACTTGCAAATAATAATATTAAATTATATTAGTCTAACTAAAACATAAATTTGATATCCTTAACTTGATCGAGTTATAAAACAACTTAAATTTTTGAAAAATTAGATTTTATAATGAATTTAAAAAAATGTATTACATTTCAAAGTAAAAACACTTGTTAGATCAATTAGTCAGGAAAATCATATAGGCTAACAAACATTTCTAGAAACATGACATGATAATTTTTTATTGATAACATGGTGAATGATAATACATTGAGAATGATAGATATAAATACACAAAGATTTTCAATAAGACATAAAACATAAAAACATAAAATATAAAGACATAAAAACTAACAACATATCATATCACATAACATCACCACTGGTAGAGAAAATCATAAAAGAAGTACAGTCATCACTCAGAGGGTCCTTGATCTGGAGGAGGTCCCTGGTTGAAGAAGTTAAAATAGTTACTCATCATAGCCATATTTGAGCTCACAGAGTCGAGTTGACCTCTAATCCATCCCATATCCTGCTGGTACTATCTCCTGTTGTTGTAAATGAGTCTCAATTTGATCAAAATGTTGATCAAAGTGGCTCTCAAGATGATCAAATTGTTGGACCATCTCCTAAAAGTTTTGACTACCAGCTAGTGTAGGTGGATGTCTTCTCCTTTCTTCCTCAGTGTCAGTACTTTCAAATTGAGCATCCTTATTAAAAATTGTTCGGAATGATCCATCATTATAGTAGACAGGCTCCTCTAGATTTTGAACAGGATGAACTAGATCATACTTCTTTTCCAGAATGAAGGTCACAAGATGTCCTAAGGCTATATTCTTCTTTCTCTTGTGGGAGACATGACCAATATCAGAAAGACCATACAAGTAGTAATTGATCAGTTGGGCTTCATCTATTGGTTGGCTAGTCATAATAAGATATGTTACAATGAAAAGAAGAGGAGTAATATTTACTCGATCACCAGCTTTAATAATAATGGAAGTATGAAAAACATGTTGGATTATTTGAGCATTTCAGTTAAGAGTGGGGACACCTTAGGTATATGACCTACCCCGCTAATCCCTCTAATAACTTGATTTATCGTAGTCCAGTCAAAGTTGGAGGGAGAGGTCAAAGTATGGGCTCTAATCCCTTGAGTCCTTAAATTTAAAAATATCCCCAAATCCTCCTTTATTATTTCTACCCTCTTTTTAAAAACATAGAATCTAATCACGCTCTGATTAGTATTAAAAGATATGTTTGCAAGGAAGTAGTGGAATGTTTCCTTATTGAAGGAGTGGATTAAAGTCAGAATATGTAGAAAATTGGGTAGAAGCAAAAAGGTCCATAACTTTAAAGGTAAGTTGTTCCTGGAGAAGAACTCTAGAAAGGGTGATTTTTGAGGATACAAACCTAGGAAAAGACTCTTTATTTTCTTTGGACAAAAAATTTTCTCCTATATTTCTAGAGGAAGGTCCCCTAGTCAGTTCCTTAGTGTGCCTAACTCTCTTGCTTGAACTCGCCATAGAAAAGATCAAAGGGAATAGAGGATTGAAAAGGCCTCTATAAGTGAATGAAGTTTGAGTTCTAAACCCTTTCAATTTAAAGGAAAAATAAACTTTCGTACGTACAAAAATAATTTCATCTTGTACGATATAGGGTTTGTACACACGAAATAAAATTTTATATGTATGAATGAATGTGTCTAAAAATGAAACTGCTTTTCATAAACATACAAGTTACGGGGCATCCTTTCATTCAGACTTTTGATCAAATGATCGTACAGACGAACAGGTGTTCATCCTGGACGGACAGTTAATTAAGATCATTTTTATGATGGTTTGAAATGTCCCCTACATAGAAATGAAATGTTCTGAATGTTCGTGCGTACGATCAGAAAAAAAAACTGATCTTATCCATATAGTCATCTACATGTGTACAAACGAATGCATACATATCGTCCGGACGATCAGGGGATCATACAGATGAATGGTAATAAAAATTAAAAAATTAAATGCAAATTGTTTAACTCAATGATTGATACGCTACAGGATTCATCCCGTATGAAAATATTTTGTACAGACAAATATTGCACTTAAAAATTTTCATATGATTACTAAAAAATATGAATTTTGATGCAAAAATACATAAAACAAAATAGATAATAATTATAAAAGAAAATACATATAAAAACTGAAAAAACACACAGGGAAAATAAACAAAACAAATTAACAAAACATAAAATAATGTTGCAGAAACATTTATTTATGCATTCAAATCAATCACACCAAGCCTTGTTCTTAATGTGCTGAAAGTAACAAAGCTTAGTGGTTTTGTAAAAATGTCTGCAAGTTGATTTTCAGTTGAAACATGATTGAGTTCAATTTCTCCTTTGAATACATGACCCCTTATAAAATGATGTCTGATGTCTATATGCTTTATTCTTGAATGTTAAATAGGATTTTTAGAAATATAAATGCACTTGTATTATCACAATAAATGGGAATAGTGCCTATTATTAATCTTAAATCAATCAAAGTATTTGTGCCACACAACTTTCTAAGGTAATGTATTCAGCTTCAGTAGTAGATAGGGCTATAGAATTCTATTTTCTATAGGAGCAAGAGACTAAAGAATTTTTAATAAATTGATATGTTTCAGAAGTACTCTTTCTATTAACCCTATAACTTGCAAAGTCCAAATCTGAATATCCAATTATTTCAAATGAAGAGCTAAACTTAGTATACCAAATCTCTAAGTTCCGAGTTCCTAAGAGATATCTCAAAATCTTTTTCACTACTGTCAAATATGATTCCTTTGGATTTGATTGAAATCTAGCACATAAACAAACTCTAAATATAATATCGGGTCGGCTAGTTGGCAAGTAAAGCAAAGATCTAATAATTCCCCTAAATTTCTCTTGATTAATAGATTTTTCCTTTGGGTCGTTATTCAACTGAATAGAGGAACTCATAGGTGTACTAACAGGTTTAGTATTATCCATTTTATACTTTTTGAGGATGTTCTTAACATTCTTTAATTGACTAAAAAATGTACCTTCCTCATTTTGCTTAATGCTAAAGCCTAAAAGTAACTCAAATCTCTCATTAGACTCATCTCAAATTCACTACTCATTATTTTAGAAAATTCATCGCAAAGATTTTTATCAGTAGATCCAAAGTTGATATTACCAACATAAATCTGTACAATGAGTATATCTTCTCTCAATTTCTTCAAAAATAGAGTTGTATCCACACTTTCTTTTTCAAAAGATTTCTCAAGTAGAAAGGTGCTCAACCTCTCATACCAAGCCTTAGGTACTTGTTTCAATTCATAGAATGCCTTTTTTAACTTAAATATATGATTTGAGTATTTTGAATTTTCAAAGCTTGGATGTTGTTCTATAAACATATATTCTGGAATTAAGTCATTTAAAAAGACACTTTTAACATCCATTTGATACATCTTAAATCATCTAAAACAGGCAAAGGCTAATAAAACCCTAATTGCTTCAAGTCTAGCTACAAGGGCAAAAATCTCCTCAAAATCAATCCTTTCAATCTGATTATATCTCTTAGCCCCTAATCTAGCCTTCTTTCTAATGACTACTCCTAAAGCATTCATTTTATTCTTGAATACACACTTAGTCCCAACTACACTTTGATCCTTGGGCCTTGCAATTAATTCTCATACTTTATTTCTTACAAATTGATTTAATTCTTCTTGCATTGCCAAAATCCAAAATTCATCCGAAAATGCTTAATCAATATTTGTAGGTTCTATGGTAGAAATAAAAGTTGAATGATTGACTTTTTTGCTCAATCCATGCTTAGTCCTAACACCCTCACTAGGTTCACCTATAATCAATTCCTTTGGGTGGTTTTTAGAAAATTTCAAATCTTTAGGAAATGAGTTTTCTATCTCCAAATTTTCATCCAAATTTATTTTCTTAATCTTTTGGGAATCAATTTCTTTTTCATCCTCTTCAATAATTGGCTCTTTTAAAATGCCAGATTCATCAAATACAACATGTATGATCTCTTCAATTATCAAAGTTCTTTTATTGAATACTCTATAAGATTTTCCAACACTAGAGTATTCTAGAAAAATTCCTTCTTTTAATTTTGGATAAAATTTCTCTAAGGCAGAGTTTCAATTGTTATATATGAACACCTTACATCCAAAAACATACAAATGTGAAAAATTAGGTGTTCTCCATTTTAGTAACTCATAGGGTATTTTATTCAAGTTTGATCTAACATTCACCCTATTCAGAACATAACATGTTGTGCTAACCGCTTTAGCACAAAAATATTTAGGAAGTGAATATTCTGCCAATATGGCTCGAGTGGCTTCTATTAATGTTCTATTTTTCCTTTTGACTACCCTATTCTTTTGAGAGGTTATAGGTGCAGAAAAAATTGTGATCAATCTCTTTCTTCTTACAAAAATCCTCAAATTTCTCATTTTCAAATTATCCTCCATGATCATTTTGAATTGTCAAAATCTCATATCCTATTTCTTTTGAATCGAAGTCAAAAAATTTCTAAACTCCTCAAATGATTCACTCTTATGATATAGAAATTTAACTCATGTGAATCTTGAGAAATTATCCACAATTACAAATTCGTATACCTTCCCTCTTAGACTTATAGTTCCTACTCGTCCAAAAAGATCCATATGTAAAATCTTCAATGGTTTACTAGTTCTAAGATTCTTATAGGACTAAAAAGAGGACTTCACCTATTTTCCTAATTGGCATGAATCACAAAGGTGATCCTTAGTAAAGTCTAGTTCTGGTATACCTCTCACTAAGTTCTTTTGGGTAATCCTCTTAATGCTTTTCATGCTAGAGTGACAAAGTCTCCTATGCCAAAGCCACGACTCCTCAAAAATAGTTTTTAAATAAAAAGCAATAGAAGTTTTGAGATAATTCAAATCTAACATATACACATTGTTTACCCGTATATCATATAAAATATTATTACCATTCAGGCTTAATATGCAGTTACTAGGAAAAATTTTTATACAATATCTTTTATCACATAGCTGACTAATACTCAGAAGAATATGTTTTAAGCCTTCTACTAATAAAATATTTTATATAAAAAGTTTTTCAAGTTTCCTATCATACCTGATCCAACCACCTTCCTTATGGTGTTATCTCAAAGTGTAACCTTGCCTCCACTCCTAGCTTCCAGTGATATAATTATGTAGTGTCTCTAATCATATGCTTTGAGCAACTGTTGTCCAGGTACCATATGCTCTCACGAGGCCTTGTGTAAGAGCAATCCTAAAAAATCATCAAATGTTAGACCTGGGAACTCAAACAAGTTAGGGTTCATCTTTTGGCAACTTATAAATAGATGCATGTATGATATGTCTATTATTATGCATCTTAGATTTCAACACAAAGTGAGTTTTTTCTATCTGAAGTACATGTATGTGCTATATGTCCAAACATGCCACAATTAAAATATTTAACTCCAGGAAATAGATTTCTCAATTTTCTATAATTATTCTGTTTTCTGCAAAGTTTTAAATATTTTGGTTATAAAATAGGATTTGTAAAATCTTCAAGTGTTGGGAATATCCTATTATCCTCGAGAGCTTTTATCTTCAATTTGTAAAAGGTATTCATATCTTCCAATATATAATTTGTATAATTTATCTGATAATTTTTGCTCTCATATTCATCCTTAAAATCTTTAAATTCTTTTTCAAGTTTTGCATAGGATGATTTTAAATTTCCATGGTTCTTATTCAAATCATAGAACTCATCAAGTAACTTAATGTGGTTGTTATCAATTAAAGTATGATCTTTCCTAAGGATCTCTTATTCTCTTTGTAGTTATTGTAACTCTAAGTTCAGACTAGTATGCATTTTCTTTAACTTCATATATACAACATGTATGCATTCAAAGACTTTTAAAATTTTATTGTAAGTCAAGTCGCATACCTCTTCTTGATCTGACTGATCAAGATTATCTGCCATCAAGCACAGATTGGCGACTTCCTCTTCCTTATCAGTCTCTGATGAGTCTGAAGCTGAGTCCTCCCAGAAAGCTCTTTGGAATTTCTTCTTTCCATTCTTCAAAATTGGTTTCTCCTCTACCTTCTCCTTACTAGGAGTGGCTTTGTGTTTTGGGTAGTCTGACTTAATGTGTTCAGGTTTCCTACACTCATAGCAAATAACATCATTTAAATTCTTAATATTTTTATTGAACTTACCTCGATTCTATTGTTGGTGTCTCTTTTTCTTCCTCTTTAGAAAGCTTTTAAACTGTCTAGTCATCAGAGCGATGTCGTCTTCGTCCTCAGGTTCTGATAGATCACTCTCCGACTCCTCCACTTTCAGTACTATGTTCTTCTCCCTTCATGGTTCACCTGCATCAATCTTTCTTTGACTCACTCCTTACTCTTAAGCAATTAATGATTCAAGAAGATTGTTAATAAAGTAAACATTTAGTCTTTAGACTATGTAATCATAGTTATTTTAGCATCATATGTAGTAGGCAAATAATGAAGTATCTTATTAACCATTCAGCATTCGTTAGTTCCCTACCCAATGCATATAAAGAGGTGACTATTTATATGAATCTTATGTACATGTTAGAAATAGATTAATTAGGTTTCATGAGAAATAATTCATAGTCAGCCAATAAGATATTAAGTCTGGATTGTTTAACTTCATTAGTCCCTTGATATGTTATATAAAGTCTATCCCATATATCCTTTCCATTCTTGCAAGTGGAAACCCGCATGTAATCCTCTGACTTAAGTGCATAAAAGAAACTATTTAAACATTCAGCATTAAGTTATGCTAAGTCGCGTTCTTCTATAGTCTAATCCACAAATGGTGTTTTTACACTAATGCCATCAACTAGTCTAGTTGGTTTTATATACCCTTCTTGAACTAAAATCCACATGCGATAATCAAGTGACTGTAAAAATGTAGACATATGTGTTTTCTAAAAATCAAAAGAAATATTGTCAAATAAGGGAGGTCTAGTTATAGAGTAACCTTCAGGTGTGTTTCGGTTTTCAAATGTACTCATGGTTGTTAATCAAAAAGTAGTCTAAACTTATGGTTTTGAAACTTAGCTTTGATACCACTTGTTGAAACTTGTTAATTATGAATTAGGTTGTTAGACCTAAGTTTATGTCCCAATGACTAACCAAGAGGGAGGGGTGAATTGATAATTTAAAAAAATTTCCTCTTATTAATTAGAATTTTAAGAGTTTAAAACTAATGAAATTTTTAGTGATTTTAAAAAAAAAAAATCAACCACAGATATCAATAAAACTAAAAATAAAAAGCAGCGGAAAATAAAGTCACAAGATTTATAATGGTTCGATCAAACACCACCTACATCCACTCCCTAAAGTCTCCCACTTCAGGTATTGCACTATTACCACTAATGTCTCTCCTTTTGCTCACACAGCAAGGTAGAGAAGCCTTCACAAAAACTCTCTTTCACCACTACCTGGTGCGGCAGAGAACCGTCATCATTTTACTCCCTTGAAGTATAGGCAGAGTACCGTCATCCTTTTACACCCTCCAAGTGTAGGCAGAGTACCATCATCCTTTTACACCCTCTAAGTGTAGACAGAGAACCTTCGGCTGTTCACACTCTCCAAGTGTAGGCAGAGAACCTTCGGCTGTTCACACTCTCCAAGTGTAGGCAGAGAACCTTTGGCTATTCACACTTTCCAAGTGTTAGACAGAGAACCTTTGGCTGTTTACACTCCTTAAGTGTCGGCAGAGAACTAGATCTTCTTGAAAGATCTCCTCACGAGAAATCTAGAAGGACAAGGGAAAAGAATAAAATAATCCCAAATCAAAAACAGAGATCCTTACCTTTGAATAACCAAGTGAACCCTTCACTCTCCAGTAGTAAGAAATCTCCTTCACACACTCTCTCTCACTCTCTCCTTCAAATTCTCATCGGTATGCATGAAGAACAAGTGACAAAAAGATCTTAAGATAGTCTAACTTAGACCTTTTATAGAAAAGATATGAAAAACCATCCAAAAACTATATTTTTCAATTTCGTATGTACGAACAGTGTAAAAACTATTGCGTATGAACTATATGTGAATCAATACAAACTTTCTTCGTACTTGATAATTATCTCATACGAACTATGTTCGTCATGTATGAATCATTATTCTCAAGGTTCGTGGGTATAAAATGTAGGACAGACAACAAGTTTAATGAATAGAGGACATCATCCTAGGATGAACTGGCAACATCGTTTGGATTAAAAGTTCAAAAGCACAAATCCAGAGGACTTCATCCTGGGATAAATGGGTTAAATCGTCTGGACAAATAGTTTAAAGCACAAGTCCAGAGAACATCCTGGGACGAATGGGTTAAATCATCTAGACGAATAGTTCAAAGCACAAGTCTAGAGGACATCATCCTAGGATAAAAGGTTTAATTCTTCTGGACAAATAGTTCAAAGCACAAGTCCAGAGGACGTCATCCTGGGATGAAAGGGTCAATTCGTCTAGACAAATAGTTCAAAGCACAAGTCCAGAGGACATCATTCTGGGATGAAAGGGTAAATTCGTCTCAAAACACAAGTCCAGGGGACATCATCCTAGGATGAAATGGTAAATTCATCTGGACGAATAAGAATTAGAAAAATTTTCACCTGTTCTATTTTTTTCATTGCTCTTTTTGGGATTATAACTGACCAGATCGTCCTGTACGAACATGGTTCGTACTGTATGATCAGTTTTAAAAATTATGAATTTTAACTCTCCCTCGGTGTGTATGTGTGTGTGTGCGCGCGCTAAGTTACTCAATTTATAATCACACTCTCTTATACTCAAATAAAATGAAAAATACATACTCCAATTTTACAAAACATTCTAAGCAGATCTTGATTTGAAGTCTTCAATAATCTCGAGTATGACTTTCCTGAAATGTTAGTACACACAAGAGAAAATACAAATATTCCATAATGTTTTAGGAGAAAACAATAATATTTAGAATCATAAAAAACATACAAGTTGCAAGAGTATAAAATATGTAAAGCTAAGTAGCAACTCTCTCAACACATACAACAAGCCCTAGACCATAACATAGATTCCCAACTCAAAGTATCAAGGATATAACTTTAGAAAAAAAAAACAACAAAGCAAAATGCTCACATGAACTCTCGCTTTATATGGTTAAATTATCAAAGTAGGAAAAGTAGCAAAAGGACAAACTCTTTCTCCCCAAAGCTCTAAAATTAAAACAAACTCTCTCTTATTTTAGGATTATTAGAAAAACATAAATTAAGTTGACTTAATTAGGAAACCTAAATATCTAATTTTTAAAATTTTAGGCAAGATCTAACAATTTTATCCTATCATTATACAATAAGATTTGTAAATTTGAGCATATTCTTAAAAATATCTCTATTTGATTAAACTATTTGATATGATTGTAAAATATGATATATTTTCAATATTTGACTTTAATTCATTCATGAATGCACACTTATTCATTAGGTAAACTGCTTATTGCATCATATACTCCAATATATATCATATAGTACGATTATTTTAATTTTATAATTCACCTTTTTTTAGGAGCCAATGATAGTCATGTCATTACATTATAATTGATTATACGGTCCAATTACATCGTATGGTATGATAAATTTAAAATTTTAAATTTTGAAATTTTTGGCAATCAATACAACTTAATTCCTCAGAATTTCAAAAAAATGTTGTATACATCATATAGTATGATATATTATCGAAAAATTTGATTTGTCAAAGATTAAATTATATTGGGTTAACTATTTAACAAAATTTTTATTTTAATTATACTTTTGTGTTTGTATTCTTAGTTATTTCTAACAAATCATATACCAGACAAGTACAAGAAGACATAGCTAAAAAATAAATATATAAATTCTATATTTTCGATAATCTTCTTTTATCTTAATGGCTTTAATTCTAAGTAGATATTTCATACTTTAGTTTAGACTGAGTGCACTTTCATCAGCTTGTCATAGCCATCATATTTGTGTGTCTAATCTTTTGTTTTCCTTCTTTTCATGTTAACCTATAATTATTTGTGCAACTAGATAGTCTTTGCATAGAAAATTATTTGCAAATAATCAACACAATGATTAAAATTTGTGGTCATTAAAATCTCAAAAAAGCTTTTAGGTTGATGGGATTTAACAATACATCTTTTTTGGACAATCTCATGGAATGTCAAGTATTTAACATAAAAGATCAAAGTACACCTAAAGTAAACCTTAAGTTAGCCAAGTTTATAGACATTTAGAGGTATAGTTTAACTAAGAGAATTTTTAGATATAAGGAGTTATAACTTTGTTTGCAATTTCAAAACCTAACTACTTATCATTAGTAATTCATTTATATCTACTCTACTCAAGCATCTATTGATCATAAGCTCCATTCGGTCTCTACCTCTGCTATCAAGGTAAAATGTATTTTTACTAATAATTATTTGGATTATCCAAAATTAGCTCAAGTTATTCCTAAACCTATTATTACTCAGATCATACAAATTTCCTTAAATTTGCTGCTGAGGATCTTTTGTTGTGTAATATGACTAGTAATTGCATCTTTAGTATTAAGGATGCTTTGAATAATTTTAGCACAAAACATTCTACTTCTAATTTTTTTACTATGTTATGGTATAAAATTATTCCTACTATAATTGATACTTTCATTTGAAGGACTATGCATAATTATGTGCCTATTGATAAGATCTTATTGAAAAGAGGCTTCATTTTGGCTTCCAATTGACAATGTTGTTACTAAATTGAGAATATGCATCTTGTTTATATTTATGGGCCTATTGCTACTAAAATTAGGATTTATTTCGAGGTCCTTTTCAAACTTACTTATTTAAAGGGAAATATTTCGCTCAAGTATATCCTTTATCTATGGTTTACTAATTCTAGAGGTCATATTACCAACCTTATTCCTTGTCTTATTATCTGGTATCATTGGATTGCTAAGAATGACTCTCTTTTTAACAATATTTCTATGAATCATGATCAAATTATTAGAAATGTTAAAGAAAAAGTTAGTAGGTTATTTAATGTCAATCTTTTGAATTCTAAGAATTTTGAAGGTTTTTTCCATGTTGATAAAAATTTTGGTTTAGTCCATCATGACAAGTGCAACAATGATGGGTCTAGGTTTAGTTATGGGATTAAACCTCCTCAAAATATGTTCAAGTTAAATATGGATGGTTTGGTGAAAGGGGAGATGTGTGGATATGGTGGTATCATTAGAGATTTTAATGGTAATTTTTTTACTGTTTATGTTAGCCCACTTCCTAAATGCTCTGTTATTGTTTCTAAACTTTCTACCATCATTTCTAGTTTGTAATTATATCTTTTTTACTTGGTCTGGTTAATATTTGGATTGAAGTTGATGCTTTACACATGCTTTTTTGCCTCAAAGATAATGTTGAGAAGAGTTGCAGTCCAGAATTATTTTATCTTATTTGAGAAAATGAAGCAACTATTTATCTTCTTTAATGTAAAGTTGACACATATTAATAAAGAAGACAATGCTTGTGCTGATTAGTTAGATAATCATGGTTCTATTCTCCTATTTCGTACTTTATTTTCTTATAATCAGCTACCTTCCTTAGTTAAAGGCATCATTAGGTTAGATAAACTTAACTTTCCTTATGTTAGAACTTAATTTTTGCAATATTAGGCTAGGTTTTGGCTTATTTGTTGTTCTTCTATTTTAGACTTAGTTGGCTGTTTTCAGGTAGTGAATGTTAAGAGTGCTATCAACATTCTACTTCCCATGGTTCATGGTCAGTAGTCTATTTTTTTGGGAATGTTTGTTTAGTTACAAACTTTACACATAGTTTCATTTTCTATTTTTCTTTTTGTTTCACTACTTTGAATAGGAAGGGAATTTATCATCTTGTGTTGGTTGGCTCTTTCTAGGGTTCAGTTTTTATGATCTGGAAGAATCATCATTTTGGGCCAAATATGAATTGAAAAAGTTTCATTTTGAAGTATTCCAATCAACATTAGTTTTATAATCATTCTAGAAATATTTTAGTTTTTCATTCAGCTGCTATCTGCTGTGATTGGACTGTTTTGAGTGATGATTGGATTAATTTTCAGGTTGATCATTACAATCATTGCTTCTCGTCTACTCCCTGGGTTGATGTGTTTTGGCTATTAGGCTTTCCCCTATTTTGGCATTTCAGGTGGGGCTATCTGATTATGTCCTTTCTAGGGTTTCTATATTTTGACTTACTAGTTTTTTCTATTATTCTATTGGAGATGAAAGCTATGAATGATCATTGTGTCTTGAGTTTTTTTGTTGATAGTGGGGTAAAGTTTTGTGGTTGTGTGGCACTTATATTTTGGATCCTATGCTTCCCCTTATATTCCAATGGTAATTCCAAGTGCAGGATCCTCGTGAGTCTGGGTGGGCATGGGACTAGATTGAAGTGGCATATGGGTTTCAATCAAGATAGTAAAACATATACTACATGTATGAGCTTAAATGGCCACTCTCATCGCAGTTTTCCCTTCTATCTTACTTGGTTTTTTTTTTCAGATGGACTTATGGAATTATGAAGTTTGGATAAATTGGATGGTGAGGTCTTTAGTTTGGTGGCATAATTTATGTATCTTTTCTACTTTTTTTTTTCAAAATAGTTTGTCTAGCTCATTCTTTTCAGTCCTCGGTTGCTATTGATTTACTAACAGTGTGGCTTTCTTTATGTTGTTTTCATAATCTTCTAGGTACCTTGGTGGTTTTTGTTGTTGGTCTAGCTGAATGCTTAACATTTCAGTTGCTGTGGGATTGGGTTGTTATGGGTTAGGATTGTGTTATTTTGGTCGGTTCGTAGTCTTTGATTCTATGTATTTTTTACTTGATGATGTTCAAGTTGATGCTAAATTGTTGTTACTTATTGATGGCCTTTTGGCCTAATACTTTGCAGCTCTTCATGCTTGTCATTTTGTTTACTAATAACTTTGGGAGCTGGGTTTCCGTCTACAAGCAAGTTCTTAGTCGATTAATTTTATTTTGCTTTTCTTCTTCATGTGATGAGCATATGTGGTTTGTTGATGGGTTACCTCTACTTTACAATTTATATTTTGTTTTCATTATTATTTCTTGCTCTTACATTTTCCCTATTGTTGTTTAATTATTTTTGAAGGGGATTATTACTGATATCATTCTGCTGACTAGAATTTTTGGGAGAAAGATTGTGCTTGAAGAATATCAGATGATATTGTCTCTTTTTTGGGGTGTGGGCTGCTTGCCCCATTCTAGAATGTACCTAGGTTCTTATGTATTTTTTTCTTCGTAGGGACCTTGATCTTGTATGATCTTTTTCGCCTTTTTTGTAGCTCTTTTTAATATGGATTTTAATGAGGACATCATCCACCATCCTTAACAAATACAAATGTCCACAATCACCAATCATCAAATGAGTTGATGCCCACTGTTGTCTCTCTTTCATCTTTCTCATGTAGTGCACCAATCATCACTGGAGGCCATCCTTGCTCACCCTCCTCCATCATCATCAACCAACATCTGATGTTACTCATCCTTCGTTACTTTTTATCTACTGATGTCAGCAACCATCTTCTCTTATTGCCAATTTGCTTTGATAACCACCATCAATCATGCAACTATCACTAACATTTGTTTTATTTCAATGCCTTCAAATACTCTTTACAAAAAATATAACCACACTTCAAATCATATAATCACACTTTCTCTAACTCTATTGATAGTCTTTTTTTCTTTTTATGTAACATATACTAGTAAAGTGAAACTTATATAGTGTTGTTGCCCCAACTATGTTAGGCTTCATGGATTTTATTTTTTTTTAAGTTTTTCATATTAAAATTGCTACATCTCCTAAGAATTTTTCATCATTTATTAATACATATGCATTTTTTATGCAATATTAAGATGATAAACTCCTCCACTATTGCCATAAATATTCTTGTACATAATAATTTATGAATATAATCATATGAAATAATTTTATAATTTTCTTACACTCAATTAAGTATCTTATTTGACACTGAAATATTTGTATATGAACTATAATTATAAAAAATTAAATTATATATTATTGTTATTTGAATTATTATGTGATATCCAAAATGATCATGAGATATATTTTACAAAGAAGTGATTTATATAAAACTCCCTATTGTTCTTTAGTTTACCATGTTATTCAAATAATGATAAATCGATTTTAGTTTTAATTTTTTCAAATACTAAAATTTTTTAGTTTTGATCGTTAAAATAATTTTATAATTTTTTTATGCAAATATAATTTTAGTTTCACTTAATTTCTTAATACAAATTATTTTAAAAACTTGATTACAAATTTTAAATAAAGTAAATTATTTAATTTAAATATTAGTTACAACTCAAAGAGCTTTTTATAGTGTTTAATGATAAAATTATAATACAATTAAAAAGTAAACCGTCTCTCGTGATGCTCCTTTCGTTCTGCTAGGGCTTTGCCCTAGCTACTCCTTTAGTGCATTTTTTATGCTCTCCGCCTCCAATTCTCGGATTGCATCATTCTGGAGTCTGTAGGAAAGTCTCCTTTCCTTCTCCTCTTATTATTCTGCTTTCGTTGCTATTTTTTCTGGTTTGGCAGCCTCGTCCTGTCCTCCTCCGGCCACTACAGGAAAAACAGTGAAAACCGGCGGTTTTTTCCGGCGGTTAGTGTAAAATTACCGGCGGTTTGACAAATTACCGGCGGTCTAACGGCGGTTCAGTGACCGCCGGTAAAAACGGCGTAGGAAACAAATTCCGACGGCCTTTTACCGACGGTTTATTTTTGCGGCGGTTTTCCGGCGGCCCATACCCCACATCTTTACTCTCCCCGTATGCTCCACTCTTTGGGTTCTATGTTCAGTCAACCATCGAAGGTTGATAGTTTTAGTGGAACTGGACATTACTAAAAGCTTTCCATCTCAAATTTGGCTTAGGCCTGAGGAGTTTGGGCATATCCAAAAGGTGCAAATGGAGGTTTTTCATGATTTATGTGAGTCTTGTAAGCATCTTGGTTATCTTAGGGGTGAGTGTGCTTCTTCTTCTATGTCTAATCCCCATTCTCTTCTTGTTGGGGTTAAGCGTCAAGCTTTGTTTGTTAATGAGGAAAAGGTTGGGGAGGATCCAAATGTTGTGGATCATTCTTTGGCTGTTTATGAGGAAAAGGTTGGGGCGGATATGAATGTTGTGGATCGTCCGGTGGAAATTTTGGTTCTTAGGATTGTAGGCTGTGCTGTTGGTCCTATGGCTTTTGCTGAGGGCCATGTTGTTTCAGATATTAAAAATGTTAATACTTGAGGCTTTAATAGGGATTCTGGTATCCCTATTATCAGTGTTGGTTCAGTGGGTGTAAGGAAGCTGCTGGTATAAATTTGGATACTGCGGGCTTGGATTCTAATGTTGTGGATGCCTTGAGCAATATCCCTTGCATGGTTAATCATGTTTCTACCCCTAATCCATCTCCCACTAATGTTTATGATGAGGAATAATTTTTTTTTTCTAACTAGCTCTTTGATGCCAATTTCTCTGACTCCAAACTCTGATGTTCTGGGTCATGATGGGTGTGTGGGTTTTGCCTCTAATCCTTTAGGGGCGGTTGGTAATTGCAATTATATGGCTAGTATGGTTGTTGAGGCTTCGGTTGTTCCTGAAGGGACTCTGGGTGGGGATGTGATTTATCCTTTTGTCAACTTGGTTTTGCCGACAACTTTTGTTGATATTCCTATTTTAGTTATGTCCAATGCGGAGTTAAAAGCCCATCTAGCCGCCTCAGTGAGTAAATCCTGCATGGACCATTTGGATTGGTCAAATGTGTCCGACGACGATTTTGATGATAATGAAAATGAGTTCCAAGAATTTCAAGATAAGTTGTATTTTGTGGCAGGCCGATTTGTTGAACAAGCTATTTCTAGTGGTGTTGGGAAAAGGTCTAAAAATAAATCAAGGAAAAAATAGCGATTCTGGCTATGCTTGTGTGGTTTTTCATTTGGATGCTCGCTATGATGAGGCAATCTTGTAACCTTGGGTTGGCCTTGAGCTGGCAACCTTGGTGGTTAGTGTGGCTAGTGCCTTATGGTGTTGCTTATTTTACTTCAGCTGGTTGCTTTGTAGCTTATTCTGCTAATGAATGGTCAACTCTTAGCTACTCGATGGGTGCAGTATTACTAAACTGAGTCCTCCTTGTTGGCTTTTTATACGGCATGTTTTATCTGCTTAGCTAGGCCTTTTGCAATGTTGGGAGTTTTTGTTGTTTTTGTGCGTTGTTGGCTTTGTTTGGTTATTGTAATTATCCTTTTTGTTTCAATAAAATTTGGGGCTAGTCCCCTTTCCGTTAAAAAAACTAAAATAAAAAAATGATAAAATTATATTAGAATTTCGAAGGCTACTCAAAATTTAATAAGTTTCAATTAAAATAATTAAATTTGATTGATTTGTTAGCTTAATCAAATTAAATTTTCGAAAAATTCTTGATTTTCAGTCAAACCCATAAATTTGGTCAGTTTTGAAATAATAAGAGATCATTTTGGAATCAATTTTATTCTTAATTAATTTTAATAACCGGATTTAAATTGTTTCTTATTGAGTTCAGTTGATTTATTTTTTTATAATTTAATATAATTTGGCTATAAAAAATAGGATATTAAATTATAATGTTTTCTTGAACATTTTTTATTTTAATTCGGTAGTAAAATTTTCGTCGTGCATAAGTTCAATTTTCATTAATAATAGTATATTATAGTGGAGGAAGATATAAATATAGTTTTTATTATTTTGGATTTTAAAAACTAATAAGTTTGCCAAAAAAAGGTATATTTGGAATCAAATTAGTCATCTAAAATATTTAAATCTAAACGACCAAATAAAAATTGGAGAAGTCCAGATCAAAATTTTATAAGATAGATTTTAAAAATTAAGAATTTATTATAAGATAAGTATAATATAAAAATTAAGTGATAAATTATATTAAATTTATGTCACAATAAATTTTAAATTTTAAAAATTTATTCTCATAAATTTTAGTCAGAACATTATAGAGGTCAAACTTAGGGTCTACAGATTTTCATTTGATGAAGATATTATTAGTAGAATTCAAATTGGATTGTTGCAGTTGTGGAATTTATCAGGCCTACTGTGTGACGGAAAAGCACCCCTCAAACTTAAAAGAAAATTCTAGTGGTGAGACATGCAATACTTTATGTTGCAAATTGTTCGACATTAAATGCGAAGCCGGAGAAGACTTAGGGTTCGTTTGGGACGACTTTTTTATTATCTTCTTTTGAATAGAAAATTTGTCTTACATGACAATGAAAAAAAATATTCATATTGCTACCCCACTATAAAGGCTTGATGTTGAAATTGTTTGGCTGTTGTTAGAATATTATAAACCTAAAATTTCTCCACACTATCTTTTTGATTTCGTTTTAAATTACAACAACAACAAACAACCTCAATAATAATAATAATAATAATAATATAATAATAATAATAATAGCAATGAACTAACTACCCCGAAAAAAAAACTTTGGAAAAAAATTTTAAAATTTTATATTTAAATAGAAAATAGTAAAAAAAAAGTGCCATGAGATCTATTTTGGTTCTAATTTTATTTTTTCAAAATATTATTTTATTCCACTTAAGTTTACTAGATGATCAATTCATCTTATAAAAATTCCACTTACATCACATCTTTATTTTTAAGGATTTAAACAATACTACAACACCAGATATTATATATATATTTAATATATATTATATAAAAATATATTTTATATATATATATTTCTATATATTTAACAACTGACTCTAAGGCGGTCAAGGTGAAGGAAGATCGGAAGCGCATAAGCTTCCTCCTGGAATTCGTTGGGATGGAATCCTCCAACTACCTCCCTCCTCATGAACTATCGCCGACGTATTTTCGGTCAAATCTAACATCCAGGAATTTATATTCTCTTTCAGATTAGTTGGGAACTTGGGCTTGAAGCCAAAGATTATCTGCCATTTATTTATTTATTTTTTGCGGTTTTTTTATATGAAATGAGTTTTAGCTTGTTCGAAACCGGCTTGAATTTGACTCATAGGTTGTTCCAGATCTATTTCAGGTTATATTCTTCTCACATCTTTTGTGCTGAATAAATATTGTTTAAATATCAAAATCAATTGAAAAGGATCATAATAAATTAAGCATGCATGCAACTCTAAACTAAGAGCTACGAAAAAGGTAGGGATCCACATGGTACCATATTCACTACGCCACATGTGCATGATATATGGTTTGCAACAATCATACTATACATTGTACATTATATAAATATATTTCCAAGTTTAGCATTCTTTGTAGCCATCAAAGCCTTATAAATAAGGGATAATGAAGTATATTTTTTTTATTTTCTAGCAAACAAACAGCTCATTAGAGAAATGTTGTTGTTAAAACTTTAAATATTGGCTTGATGTTACATGCGTGATGCTTTATTCTCGGTTTAGCATTAATGACTTAGCCACATCTCCAAGCGAAGGGCAGGATGTGTCCAGACCGAGGTTTATTGTGCATAGATCCACCAACTGACCTACAGAGAAATAAACATGATACGAAATAATACGGAATAAGTCTATCATTAAAATATTAGATATTAATATTTTATAATAATTATATAAATTAAATAAACAGGAAAATCCGAAATAAAGAAAAAAAATTGTCTCAAGAAAAACACAAACTCTTCAATATTCTTCCTTTTAGCTCAACTTTATGAATTTCATTTTATTTTAACTCACTTCCCTTTTAAATATTAGTGGAATATATCAGTTTCAAAAAAAAAAAAAAAAAACTTTTTGTGGGAAGAGAGGAGGCAAGGGAGACTGAGCGTTTGCTGGCCTGATGTAAAGGATTCAAGGAGACTGTTTGGATCATGGTGTCAAATACGCACGAAAAATTATTCTATGCAGAAGCGGACTCCGTCTAGATGTCTAAGCCCGCAGCTTGTATCGCTCTGTACCGTGCATCGGTACTGCTCGGTACCGCAGCTCGGTATGACTGATGTGACTCATTCTGATTGATATCCGTCGGTGTTGCTCGGTACCGCAGCTCGTCATGGCATCACCACAGAATAATCTCTTCAAACACACAGGTTATTCAAGAACTTACATGTTATTCATGTGTCCCAGATATTAGTTTAATTTTTAAATTGGGCAAATAGGTGATGCATTTAGCGTGTCGAAAGTATATCATCACATGTGCATCCATATTGCAAACTGCTTTCTAAATAGCAACCATAGGTCAAGCTTCTTGTCTTATTATGAATTACAACCATGCTGACTCGTGACTGCTCTTGAGCTAATTATATAGTACGGGCTTCTTTGATGGGTTGGATGTTGATATTATTGGTCTAGTTAGTGATTATAAGAAATGCTTTATTTAATTATAAAGTGGGAAATATGTTAGTTACCTCTTTGATTTTTAAGGCGTGGAGATTTTATATTACAATTGTTGTATTCAAATTTGTCTATAAATAATATCCGACTTTATTAGAAGGCAAATTTTTTTAGGGGTGACCATGAACCTATGTCAAACTAGAGAAAATCCATAACGAATTGCTTAAGTGCTCAATATCGCACTCAATTGAAAGATGTAAGAAGATACAGAGGATGTAAAAGATAAGGGATTAAATAGAAAAAAGTTTCAAAATCCTTATTTTCATCCCTTATTTATAGGGATCATAGTGTTATATAAAATGTTACATCAAAAGAAAGAATAAATAATACACTAACTTAAATGATTCTAAGTATAAACTAAACTAGACATCTATTATGTCATGACTATTTGAGGAGGATGGTGTTGAATGTCTCTTAATGATCTTTGTCTAGACGAGTTCAGAGGTGTCGAGTAGGTTTGGTTGAGTGCACTTGAGTTAGTCCATCAAAGAGTGATGAGCTGAGAGGGATTTATGGCTAGCAGGTTGGTTGTGGTTGATGGAAACACATTTGAATGCTTTAGATTGCCTTCAAAGAGAAAAACTCGTGAGTTTGTTATAATGTGAAAAAAGAGATTTAAGTAAGGTGTGTTGAGTCTAGTAAATAAGTTGTTAGACCTAAGTTGATGTCCCAAGGCTACCAAGACGGGGGTGAATTGGTATTTTAAAAATTTAAACCCTCTTTGAAAATGTGTTGAACCGAAATGAAAATTTTTATTAAGTTTTTATAGAAAACGTTTTTCAACCACAGAGTTTTTTAAACAAAAAATGCGGAAAAGTAAAAACAGTAAAGTAAATGACACCAGATTTATAGTGGTTCGGTCTAAACCAGACCTACATCCACTCCCCAGAGGCACCCTCTGAGTATTGCACTAATACCAATAGTGACTCTCCTTTTGCACCCATAGCAAGGCGGAGAAGCCTTTACAAAACACTCTTTTCACCACCACCCGGTGCGGCAGAGAACCGTCATCCTTTCACACTCTCCTAGTGTGGGCAGAGAACCCTTCGTCCTTTCACACTCTCCTAGTGTGGGTAGAGAACCATTCGTCTTTTCACACTCTCCTAGTGTGGGCAGAGAACCCTTCGTCCTTTCACACTCTCCAAGTGTAGGCAGCGAACCCTTCGGCTGTTAACACTTTCCAAGTGTCGGTAGAGAACTGGATCTCCTTGATAGATCTTCTCACAAGAATCTAGATGGAAGAAAGAAAAGAGTAAATAATCCAAATTCAACAATTAGAGATTCTTACCTGTTAAACTCCAATGAAGCCTTCACGCTCCAGTGTAGGAATCCTCCTTTGAATGCACTTTTTACACACTCTCCTTGGCTATTCTCCAAAAGGCACGAAGCATTCAAAGTACAAAAGATTGGTGGTAGTCTAATTTGGACTATATATACAAAAGACAAGAAAATTGCCCCAAAACTGCAAGGTTTCAATCGTACACAGTTGATCGCTCCCGTAACGATGTGGACGTCCTGGGACGATATACTTAAAAAGCCTTGAAACGAACCTGTTTGTATATGTGGACGAAATGGTTTCGTACAGCTGATGCGTCCCCGTACGAACCAAGTCGTCCGGTCCGAATGGAAGTTATAATGTCGCGTTCCAAAAGATGCATAAAACCGTCTAGTCGGTTGTATCGTCTGGACGAATAATTGGTTCATCCGCTTTACCGAAATTTTTTACAGAGACCAGATCGTCCTGGACGCATATTAATTTTGTCTGGACGAAAAACCACACTACGCAGGCGCTTAGCCCCAGTCACTGCCCGTTCTGGTACATGCTTACATTAGAGCAAATTTGTTCGAAGTACGTTAATTTAATTCGTCTGGTACGAAAATTTAAGAGACCAGATCATCTCTGGACGATATTAATTTCGTCTGGACGAAAATCTTATAGAGAAGAAAATCAGTCATGTACGATAATTTAATTTTGTCTGCGATTGAAAATTTTACAGAGAACAAATCTCCCGGGTGATTTGTGTATTTCATCCTGGACGAATAGGACTTAGAAAATTTTCTGGCCAGTTCCATTCGTTCCATGTGATCTTAGATAGGAGATAACTGTCTGATCGTCCCCATTACGAAACTTGATATCATCCCATACGATTCAGTATAAATTTTATATGTCTGCCTTATGTGTGTGTGTGGATATTTTTATTCACTCAATTAAATCACTCCCTTTCAAAGTATTATTTCAAAGAAAAGTACAAGCTTTCAAATCACAAAGTATCTCATGCTGAATTTGATTTGAAGTCTTCGTATCTGAGTTCGATTTTTGCTGAAATATTTAGTACACTGCACAGGCAAGAGCAAATACAAATTCTTATAAAATTATTAGGAGATAACTACAGCATTTGAACAATAATGTTTGAATCATCAAAACTATAGCAAGTGCAAAATGCGTAAATCAGCAAATAGTAATATTAAACAATCTTCCCTTTTTTGATATGATGGCAAATAATTAATTGTTTGTTTGACATCTCAAATTTAAAAAAATCTTCTAAACTCCCCCTGAATTAAAATACAAACCAAACACAAATATTTCTTCCCCTTTTGACAACAACAAAAGTGAAGAGAAATAGACAAGAAATATACAGTAATTATATGAAATCCATTTGAAAATTTAAATCTAAAAAGTGATTGAATAAGGTATTGCAATCTAAAAACAAATAACATTAGGTAAATCATAGAAAATGCATAGCAATTTAAGAGTGATATAACATTGTAAGTAAGAAAGAATTTATCAAAGACATGGATTCAATTTGAACATTTGAGAGATAAAAAATCATTACAGAGAGATGAATTAAAATTCTATATTTCAAGTTAACATAGAAACGTAATAAATGAACATAAGATTAATTTGAATTAAGCAAAATAGAAAAATCTGGAAAGAAGAGAAATTACCAACTTGTGGCGCTTTTGCGCATCTTTCGAACTGTTTTGGCTCAATTTTTGTGCATCTTTTTACATTGGGCTTATTTTGTGCCTCTTGTTCAACATTTTGCGAACCTTTGCGCATTCCTTTTTTTATTTTGTACTATTGTACAATTTTTTCAAGAGTTAATTGAAAGACCAATTCCTTTCCAAGATCAATAATCTTAAATTTCAAATTTTTTTTTACAAGTGCATAAATTCAATTAGCCCAAAGAAAAATACAAATAAGAAAGCATCTAATTGATAATTAATATTAATTTTATGTAGTCTAAATGAATAGACATAGAAATTAAAAATTTAATTATTAACAAGTTTATAAGTCAAACTTTTAAATTTAAAGAAAGACTAGATTTTCTAAATGAAAATTAAATCTCCAAATTACATCTAAATTTAAAGCACAATTAAGATAAAAAGTTCTAATTAAATTCCATAAAAACTAAACACATTTAAAACACAATCCAAATTTAAAGCAAATACAAAGCATAATGATATTAATGAAAAAGATTACAAAATCACTTCATAATATCAATACTAAAATAAAAGGAAAAAAATACACTAGAACGTTTTACACAACTAAAACAAAATAACAAAACTAATACAACAAACATCTTAGAAAATCATCCACTCAATTTCCTATTCTTCTGGAGGAGGAGGAGGAATGCCACCAAATCAAGTTGAAGTAGGAAGTCATCAAACATAAACATTGGTATTACATTCATGAACTTCATTTTTATACTACCTGTCTTGTGCTCTGCTATTGAGTTGAGCATCAATTTGATATTAAAATCGTTGATCAAAATGGAGTCTCAAGCTATCTTCAAATTTCTCATCAATGCTGATAATTTATTTGAGGTGCAGATGCTTGCTCCTTTTCATTCTTCTTCTTCTTCAGAAACACTGGCAGGTGCTCTCTTTTTGCTCACTTGAAGATTGCCTAAAAGAAAGCATCATTGTAGTAGCCGACTCCTCCAATTCTTCATCAGGATGCAATAGATTGTAGGATTCTCTTTTTCAAAAATAAATGTAATCAGTGACCAGATGAAATATTCTTTTTCTTTTCCTAGATCAGCAATGCCCAATTTCGGAAAAGCTATAAGATGATTCTAAGATAGTTGGGCTTCATAATAGGACTATTATTATAATAAAAAAAGTCACAACAGTAAAGGAGTGGAGTAAATGTTGATTTTATCACCAGCTTTTGGAATATATAAGAAGATGGAAGGAATTTGTTGTATGATTCGATGCATGGTTTGTCATTCTAGAAACTCTAGCATGATGATATCTAAAGCCATTTCACTAATCACTCCTATTGATTTCAAAACCACTTGAAGGTGCTATCATTCATAAGGGTGTGGGCTCTAAAACCTTCGAGTTCGTTAAGTGAGAAAAGCACCTAAGTCATGCTTAGTGGATTTCAACTTTTTGTTTAAACACATAAAGAACTGACAGAAGAGTGATCAGAGTTGAAACTCATATTGGCTAGGAAAGTAAGGAAAGTCTATCCGTTGTAAGAGGTGGCAGTGAGAGATAAGATATGAATTCCAAAACTGAGTGGAAGCAAAAAAGTGCATTACTTGAGTTTATCATCACTTTGAATCAGAATGCGATGAAGGAGTTGATTTTCTGCAGAAGCAAATCGAGAAAAGATCCTCATTTGCCTTTTAAAGAAAGTTATTCAGAAGCATCCTATGAGGTTTTCTTTGCTACACCTTTTGTCGCTTTGCTAGAGGAGGCCATTGTTTGATTTTGGAAGTGAAAAGGATTGAAAGAGATGTTGGAGATGTGATATGTTGAGTTAGTGAGCTCTCTTAGGTTAAAGAAAACGATCGTTCGTCTTGGACGAAAAATATTCCGTCCTGGACGCAAAAATGTTCCGTCTGGACGAAAATTAGGCGTTCGTCTGGAAGAAATAATTTCGGTACAGACGATTTAAAATTCGTCCAAAATGTAACGGTTTTCGTAATCAAACACAATTTATGATACATCCTTTCGTACAGAGCTTTTTGCTGAACCGATCGTTAGAAGAAAAAATTCATACAGACGATCAAAAGTAATTCAGTTTTAATGTCAGTCTGAAAAACCGTCCCCCGCTATGAATCCGACGTCTGTTCGTTCTGGACGAACCAAAAGTTCGTACGGACAAGTTCAACAATTTTAAAACTGCCTTATCCATTCAATTGCTGCATTCAATCAGTCCCGACGTTTGAGAAGAGAAAGAAATTTCGTCCTGGACGATCATTCAATCGTACAGCGAACTACATTTAAAAAACTGCTCTCAAGAGTTTCATATCACGAAACTGAATTATTACACACATCGAGAACACATACGAAAAATTTCATTCGGACGAATTTCCAACATTTTTGGATTTTTTAATTTTTTAAAGAAAATCAAACAAAACACAAATCACAATACACTATACAAATGCACATGAATCTAAAAATAAAATCACTCAAAACACAAAAAAAAATCACAAAAACAAAAAAACATAAAAACATAAATTACGAAAACATAAATACAATTGAAAAAACATTTTATTTAAGCATTCAAATCAATTACACCAAGCCTTATTCTTAATGTACTGAAAGTATCAAAGGGCTAAAGGTTTTGTAAAAATGTCTGCAAGTTGATTTTCTGTTGAAACATGAGAAGTTCAATTTCTCCCTTGGATACATGACGCCTTATGAAATGATGCCTTATGTCAATGTGCTTTGGTTCAGAATGTTTGATAGGATTTTTGGAATGCAAATAACACTATTATATCAAGTGTTGTTTGTAGATAAACTGAGGGCCGTATGAGTAAGATGTTGACCTCATTTTTTATTTACATCAATTTCCTACACCAAATATGTTGAAACTTATTAATTATGAATTAGGTTGTTAGACTTAAGCTTATGTCCCAAAAGGCTAACCAGGAGGCGGGGGGGGAATTGGTAATTTAAAAAATTCTTCCTCTTTAACCGATTAAAATTTTAGTGAAATTTTAAACAATTTTTCATCATAGATGAACACAAAAGCAGTAAAGTTAAAAATACAGAAAATAAAAAGACACAAGATTTATAGTGGTTCGGTCAAACACGACCTACATCCACTCCCTGAAGTCTCCCACTTCAGGTATTGCACTATTACCATAAGTGTCTCTCATTTTGCCCCCACAACAAGACGGAGAAGTCTTCATAAAAACTCTCTTCCACCACTACCTGGTGCAATAGAGAACCGTTATTTTTTAACGCCCTCCAAGTATCAGCAGAGAACCGTCGTCCTTTTACACCTTTCAAGTATCGGTAGAGAACCGTCGGCTGTTCACACCCTCTAAGTGTAGGCAGAGTACCTTCATCCTTTCACACTCTCCAAGTGTAGGCAGATAACCTTTCGACTGTTCACACTCATCGAGTGTCGGCAGATAACCGGATCTCCTTGAAAGATCTTCTTATAAGAAATCTGGAAGGACAAAAGAAAAGAGTGAAGTAATCACAAATTACAAATAGAGATTCTTACCTTTGAGTAACCAAGTGAACCCTTCACGCTCTAGTAGTTAGAATTCTCCTTCAAACGCTCTCTCTCACTCTCTCCTTCAATATGCCTTTAGTATGCACGAAGACCAAAAGACAAAAAGATTTTAAGATAGTCAAAATTGGACCTTTTATAGAAAAGACATGAAAAACTATCCAAAAACTACAATTTTTAATTTCTGACCGTCCACGATCGTCTCGTACAATCCAATTTCATACGTACGAACAATGTAAAACTTATTACGTATGAATAATATATGAATCAATAAGAACTATCTTCGTACCTGATAATCATCCCGTATGAACTAAATTCGTCCGGTGCGAATAGTTATTCCTAAAGTTTGTTGGTACAAAAATACAGGATGAATTTTAAGTCTCCAGAATAGAGAAGATCATCCTGGGATGAACCATAAATATCGTCTGGATGAATCGTTCATTTTGGCCAATCCAGAGCCCATCGTCATGGGATGAACGATAATTATTGTCTGGACAAATCCATCCAGAGAGCACCGTCCTGGGATGCATGATAAATATCGTTTGAACAAACGCGATAGAGCCCATCATCCTGGGACTAATGAAAAACATCGTCTAGATAAATAGTTCATTTTGGCGAATATAGAGCCCTTCATCCTAGGACGAACCATAATTTTTGTCCGGACGAATGCATCCAGAGAGAATCATCCTGGAATGAATGATAATTATCGTTTGAACGAACGAGTTCAGAGGCCATCGTTATGGGATGAATGAAAAACATCGTCTTGAAAAAATAGTACTTGGTAAAATTTTGGCCCACTCTATTCGTTCTTTCACTCATTTGAGAGTTTTAACTGACTAGATCATCCCGTACGAATATGGTTCGTATTATACGATCAACTTTAAAAATTATGAATTTTAACTCTCCCCCAGTGTGTGTATGTTAAGTTACTCAATTATAATCACACACTCTCTCAGATTCAAATAAAGAGAAAAATACATACTTTAATATTACAACACATTCTAAGCAGATTTTGATTTGAAGTCTTTAAGAATTTGGAGTATGATTTTTCTAAAAAGTTAGTACATACAAGAACAAAAACAATTCTTCCCAAATGTGTCAGGATAAGATAATATACAAAACAATAATATTTGGAATCATCAAAATATACAAGTTGCAATAATGTAAATCATGCAAAGCTAAGTAGCAACTCTCTCAACAAAATATTCATCATTTATACATCAACCATTGAACTACACTTCAAACTGTAAATCAAACTCATCACTATGTTTTTTTCATGGTGACCTGATCATTCAACCATAAAACCATTACTTGACAGGCACCCTTGATTATTATTTGATCATTTGTTCAATCACTTAACAATCACAAAATGTTTATCAATGATATGATCAATGCAAAGCCAAAATACCTCCAATCATTAACCTTCATTCAAAAATTCATATCCCAAATCAAAATTAAATATTAAATTCTCCAGTTGATAGTCCCCAATGATAGTAAACTAATCGCATGTTTAATTACTTACGATAATTAATGATTGTCACTGATAGGAGCATTTAAAATCTTAAATCCTCCTAAATCATTGACTAAATTAAATCTAAATTCAATCCACTGACTAAGCTCATTAATAATTCAAAACTCAACAAATCAAGTGTTAGAACCAAACCCAAAACCCCTTGGTTATTAACCTATTTTTGGAAAAATTTTGGTTGCCCTAAAACATGACTAAATGACCTTGGATTCATGATGTATCACTTGCATATTGAATAGAAATGCCCCTAGAGTCAACCACATTAATTTGAAAGTATTTCAAAACTATCAACCCCTAAAATACAAAGCATTTTCATAGGCTGTAAAACCTTAAAAAATTTATAGCCTATGCTACTGATCATGTCATATTATGATATTTGACCTTGGTGCCCTCTCTAAAATCATTGATCATGATCATCATCATTTGAATGATGCTTTGAACTAGCATTAAACCTTGGTTGACCACAAGCCCCTAAAACCCTAAATCATTAAACTAGTAAAACTAAATTATCCTTAAATCTGAACATGGCTCAGTAAAGCCAATCCATGCAACCTACTCCATCATTTCCAAAATAAGATTTGGAGTGCATTAAACCAAATTTCAAGCCTCGGTCTATCTTATTTGACCAAGTCAACCCTGAGTTGACCAAATAACCCTTTTACCCCTTTAAGCTATATTACATGCGTGGAGACCCCAACAAATATTGGGATAATCTCTAACAAACCCAAAATATTATTAAGAATATATTGAACAAAATTCTAACTCTTAGAAAACTCTGGTTGACCAAGTCAACTTAGGTTGACCAAACAGACCTTTTAGTCCTTAAACATGCATTTTGAACTAAAGGACCCCACCAAATCATGGGACCGGTTCCAACATATCCAAAATATCATTTTGAATGAGTTGGATCCATCATTGACCCTTTGTCAAACTTGATTGACCAAGTAAACATGGCTAACTAAAACACATCATATACACTTTAAAAAATTTAAGCTCTAGATTTTAACCACATCATTGAATCAAACTTTGGGAGACAACTCATTGGATCACCATGAGTCATCCAAAAAACATTGAGAACATGGGCCCAACAAGTTTAGCCATTTTGATTGAACCAAGTGAATTAAAAGGTGTTTCATTTGCCAAAACAAAACTATACTAAAATTAAATTCCTTAAATGGTTTTAGCAGGTGTGTATTGACCCAATGCATGTGGCCTATGAGACCTTACTCATGGTTTGACCTAGGTCAGCCATTCGGGTTAAACCAAGCCGAACAAAATCTACTTTCTTGGGCCCATTCTTGATCTACCCATATTAGATACAACCAATAATTTGAATAGGCTCTAGAACCTTCACTTAATAACTCATGTTAAGCTTATGCCAACTCAGCTACTAATGTGGAAGGATTCCCTATATTTACATCTCTCTAATGATTGGTTCAACCATAACTCCCTCAAAACCAACCATGTGCTTTCAAAATCTCCAAAACCTTCCCTTAGATCTTATTTGTCAATACCTAACCAAAATGGTTTCTTTCCTAGGATTATGGGGCAAGATCTAAGCTCTCCATCCTATTTTCTCTCTCCTATAAATATCCACTCTTCCCATGAGAAAAGTGTGATCAATCAATTTCCCTAGCTCCATAGCCAACTTGTTAGATCTTGCATATCTTCCTCTACCCTTTGATAGTTCAGTAAAACCTCAAACCATCACAAGAGAGAGAGAGAGAGAGAGAGAGAGAGAGAGAGAAGATAATCTCACCTTATCTTTAGATCCAATGGAAACCAGCTCTTGGAGTTTTCTGTAAAATTGAAGAGGATCCTTCAAGCAATCCATAAAGTATAAGATCCTACAAAACCATCCACAATTTAGTGAGTTATCCCTTTTTAAAGTTTAAAATTCAAATGAAAATTCCCAAATATCTTAATGCATGGATTCTCCAAAATCAAGAAACACTACAAGAAAATGGGTCAATACCGACCAAAAAAATAGATACTAAAAGAAATTGGTTTCTAAAGATATCTTTTAGCGACCAAAAATAAGTAAGGCCTCGAAATAATAAGAAAGTGTTATATTAGCCACAACAAAAAATTGGCTGCTATTTTTGTCGCTAAAAGTCTAGATAATTTTTTTTCACAAATATATACATTTCATTTTTGTGACTAATTATTCTTTTCAATTGTGTACAAAATCTCACGCTTCGCAGATATGTCAAGTGTCCAAGGGGGCAGCACTCCTTGACGGGATTCGACCTGTCCGGTCAGGTCGTGGGGTCAAGGGGCAGCACCCCTGTGGGGGTTTTCGGGGGCAGCGCTCCCGAAATTTTTTTTGATTGTAATACTATTTTTTAAATTCAAATTAATAAATAAAATGATGAATTTAGTTTAATATAAGTTATGAATTCAATTTAATATTTATATTTTTATGATGATAAATCTAATAATTTATTGATAAAATAAATTACAATATATATTATATAAATTTTTAACAATTATTTATTTAAATAAAATTTTCCATTACAGCAAAACCTACCAACTCTCGCAATCGTCTCACGCACGCGAACTTCTCATTTTCACTGTTACCATTTCCCTACCTCTTCAGCGGTGACCTCCAACTGCAATCACCAACAACTGTAATTGATGGACTCCACTATTCGTGGCCACGATCTTTCTCATTCGCGTGTTGATATGAGTTTCTTCACTCACAGTTCATCGGACAATCCCGCAAATTCGTCTCCCTCAATTTTTCCTTCTCAGGTTATCCCTATCACCCTTATTCTTCTTTTCATTTCAAAATTTCTATGATCTTCTTTATACTATGCTTGCTTTTCATTTTTATGATATCATTCAACATTGTTGATTGTTATATTTGTTTTAAGCGGTTTGGGTTGATTTTCAATGGTTGAGTGGAAAAGATCTAATGATTGTTCCTGTGTTGATTTTCACTCTCCTCTCACTATTTTGCATTCAGTATTTTTTTTCTTTTTTACTCAGTCTCTGCTAAAGTTTCTCAGAGTCCGGTGATAGCCTATTAGGCATTTTGTATTTTAGGACTTAGGAGAATATTTTACCTCTGCATATCTATGTTTTTCTTTCTCATATATTTTCCCAATTCTGTTAAGTCATTTTCTTATCTTTTCTAGATGTGAGTAGTATTTCTTACTGAGATCCCGTCATGCGTCCTCCTAACTGCCATGAATATTTTCTCAATTCTGTTAACTCGAACTTGAGACCTATACCCTTAGAAGCAGGAGAGCATGCAACTATGTTAGATCTCTTTGGTTGCTTTGCATTCATCTTTCATCAGCATGAAAGAGATTTTATTCCTTCTTATATTATAACTACATACAAAGAAAACTAGCAATGCTTGGTCGTCTTTGGTTTTTCTTATATGAACACTTGTAATTCTTGAAACTCAAACAAATATGTCCAAAGGAATTTATTATTTTCTATCTTTTTCTATCTTTTGAGAAGAGATGGGACAGTTCTATGAGATTATTGATGCAGGGAATGTTTCTTCCCAGCACCACCAAAATAATCTATCTTCCATGTGTAATGTCTTGCGTCAAAAATTTGTCTATAAAAACTACCTTTCAGAAGATCTAGAGAGAAACCATCAAAACTGAAAGCTGTAACATAACTGAGAACCAAATTATATATGAATTCTTGAATTCCTAAAGTGCTACTCTTCCAAGTCTTGTGGAAAACCATCTAAAAATAGCTATCTTTCATGGCAAGTACTGTATTCATTCTTGCTTAATCTAGTAAGAACTGCTCTGCTACCAGTGAAAACATGAAAAACTCTTATATAATTGGTCTTGCTTTGATTTTTATTTCCATCCCATCCTTGCTTCTCCAGGTTATCGAACACCATAAACATGGAAAAAAACAGAAATCCATCAACAATTGAATGGTGTCGTTTCTCCTGCGGCCCAGTTTTGGAGCATCCCAGGAGCTGTGAGATACCAGTATCTCCTAGAAAGGAAATCTAGTCTCTTGGTGTAAGCTACCAGGAGACCATGTTTAATCTGAGGACAGTAAGTTGTGTGCCTAGTTCACGCGAGTCTCCAATTTCAGTATCTCATGTATATCCAATCCCCCCCTACGCGTGCATGCAGGATCACCATTAGGATGGCAAGAAGAATTGAAAAGCCCTCCTCATCCATTACCTTTGCCTCAATTATAGCATGTTACACAAATCTTCAATTGCTTGATTTGAGTGGGTATGTTCCATTTTCCTTTCCACGAGTACTCTATTATTAAATGGTTTGAGACGATAGTCAAGCTCAGTTTGAGCTATTTTTGTCTCATTAGTTGAACTTATTAGGCAAATTATGGCTTCACTGTTTGTTATTTGTAATATCTTATTATATGAACTTATAAATATTGAATATCTAACTATTGGTTGTGCTTCTTTCAGGTCAAGCAGTACTGATAATGGTGTTGGAATGATATGCAATGCATTGCCTAGAAGGTTGTCCATGCTCTACCTTGCTCTTTGTCCAAACATAACTTCAAGTAATCATCTTTAAAGAGGTAATAAATGATACTGCATGTTGTCTTTTTGTTTGGTTTTAGTTGATACATTGGAATGTTCTATTGTTTCTGATTAGTTGGAGCTGAGAGAATTGATTGAGGCTTGTCAATGATTTGCGATTGGAAACTGGCGGTTCATTAACTCTAATTTGTCTATTGGTTTTCTTTATTTCTTTCACATTTGTTCTATTGACGATCCATAGTCGTACGGGATGATCCACTTTGTAAAGACTTAAAAATCAGCAATTTTTGGACGGTTTTTTTGTGTCTTTCCTATATAAAGTCCAATTAGAATTACCTCATAATCTTTTTTCCTACTGATCTTCATGCCTACTGAAAGGAGAGTCAAGGAGAGAGTGTGAGATAATGTTTGAAGGAGGATTCTTACTACTGGAGCATGAAGGTTTCACTTGGTACTCAAAGGTAAGAGTATCTACGTGTGGTTTTTGTTACTTCACTCTTTTCTCTCTTCCTTCTAGATTTCTTGCGAGAAGTTCTATTAAGGAGATCCGATTCTCTGCCGACACTTGGAAAGTGTGAAAGGTTCTCTGCCTACACTTGGAGAGTGTGAACAGCTAACGAGTTCTCTGCCTACACTAGGAGAGTGTGAAAGGATGACGGGTTCTTTGCCTACACTGGGAGAGTGTGAAAGAGAGGAGGGTTCTCTGCCTACACCGGGAGAGTGTGAAAGGACAGACGGTTCTCTGCCAACACGGGGAAGAGTGTAAAAGAATGACGATTCTCTGTCGCACCGGGTAGTGGTGGAAGAGAGTTTTGTAAAGGCTTATCCGCCTTGCTGTGGGTGCAAAAGGAGAATCACTACTGGTATTAGTGCAATACTTAGAGGGTGCCTCCGGGGAGTGGATGTAGGTCATGTTTGACTGAACCACTATAAATCTCGTGTCTTTTATTTTTCCGTTGCTTTTATTTTTATCATTATTAACTTGTGGTTGAAAAATCTATTTCTGCAAATTCATTAAAAATTATTTTCAGTTTAAAATATTATAATGAGGGACTAAATTTTTAATTACCAATTCACCCCCCTCTTGGTTAGCCACTGGGACATAAGTTTAGGTTTAACAACCTAATTCATATTAAACAAGTTTCAACACTTATGACAGCCGTGGGTCTCAAATGTGTGATAATTTTGAGACCTTTTAGGCTACGTAGACACATCAAGATCATTTATTATGTTCGTTGTTCGATCTGACATTTGTGTTTGATTATCGACATGGTTAAGTGAAGATCGATCTATCTAACACTTGTACTAGACATGACGAGCCACCGCCTCTTCATCCAATCATTACCAATGACTTGGTAATGATGTACCGGCAAAATAAATCTATATAAATGCATTTAATTTCACAAAACTTTGATAAATAATAGAAAATCCAAATTAACCACAAATTGAGTGATCTTTGGCTCCTTGAAATGGGCTTGAGCCCTAATATTCTCTAAAAATATTACCAAGTTATTTTGATCACTATATCCAAGAAAATCAGATATGTTCAAATTCAAATTTTATTGATTTTCTCAAGATCTTGTGGTCAAATTGAGCTAAATTTTGGAGGGTTAATTTTTAAGCAGGTTATTCACCACTTATAATTTTCTTGAACCATAACTAATTATAGAAAAATTAAAATCTAGTAAACTCAATAGCATTTGAATTTATGTATGGGTATAATATTTATGTAAAATATGAAAAACTACAAAATCCACTAGGAATAATAAAGTTAATATTTGGGTCAAACTTAATGTAAAGAATGCATCAAACTTATGAAATTCATAACTAATTATAAAAAAATCCAAAACCAATAATATTAATTGCATTGGACTCATCTTTGGGCCTAATATTTATGAAAATATTGAATTTTCATAATTCACTATAAAAAAGTCAACTATTTTGTCAAACCTAATACAAAAATATATTATACTTGTAAAAATCCCTAAATAATTGTTGAAAAATAAAAATTAAGAAAACTCAAAAGAATTAAATTCATAATCAGATCTAATATTTATAAAAAAATATAAGTTTTTTAGAAACCAATACAAATTAAAAAGTTAAAAAATGGACAACATATTAAATTCTTTAAAATATTGATTAAAATATGAAAAATTAATAAATCATTAAAATTTTAGTAAATTAACAACGTAATGAATTAAATTAGAAAACAACAGTAAAAGTAAAAATGAAAACTCTATCAATAAAGTTTTTAGGATGGACTATCTCACGATATGGGGCAACATGTCCTAAGGAGGCCTTTGTCCTCCTTCCATGGTGACAACACTAAGAATGAATTTTATAGAATATAACGTGAAATTTGTAATCTTAATAAATTAGTAATCAATAAACTAATTTAATTAAAAATTATTGATAAAATACTTATACATTACATCTTTTATACGCTTGTAGTTGATTCCTTTTAAGAGGGCCAAAGTGTATTGGATTGGAAGCTTTAAGGACCAAAACACTTAACTAAAATAAAGGACTCTACGATATCCATCTACCCCAATTTCAAAACATTTACATCTTTTATACTATTAAAGGGTAGTATTACAAATATGAGGTTAGGACTTGCTAATTCAAGCTTATGTTATATTGAAGTTATTGAGCTCTATGTTCTATAAAATTTAAAATTAATAGTTATAATAAATAAATTCCTCTTTAAATAAAATTTAAATTATCTAAATTATTAAATACTTAAATTCAAACTACCCTTTAATGACCTTAAAAAATTAAATCAATTATAATTAATTATAAACAATTAAAACCTAGGACTTATCCATGCCACATTGTCTTATAAACACACTTAGATAGTTTGTTAGCACAACAAACTCTAGCTTAGGCTAGGCTAGTGATTTGATTTGGTTAACATGGAGTGCCTTTCATAGAGGGTACTCATATTTGTATGTTTACTTTCTATACTCTTGATGTATATTTTACTTTCTGTTAGTGCACAAGAGATCAGAGTAAAATTCAAATCAGTGTAATTTTATTTCAATTTAATTTTTTATATATTTTAAAGTGCTCATAATTCACCATTTCATATGCACATTTTTATAACTGCTTTTTTATATAACTTCCAAAAAAAAAAAAGAATGTACCTAGGAAATGATGTAAATGTAAATGGAAAAGTAATGATATAAATGTTTTAGATCTTTGTATAGCAAGATTGAGTTATATTATATCATAAGTTATAAGAGAAAAAAAATTATTATATATATATGAATGATGGGCAGCGTATATGAATTTTTACATGTTGACTTACTATTTTTTATTGAGCAATTACATATAATTTATAAGAAATTAAGGAAAAATTTTTCAATCTTAAAATAAAAATTCTACACGTTCTAGGATTAGCATAATAATCTAGTGAAATAGTATGAAAATTTGAAAAGTTAATTTAATGTGAAAGTCATTTTGCATAGAAAATTTTAAAGTGCTTATGATACATTAAAGACAAGGGTTTGGTACTTCCTTGAGGTTAACCATTATCTTCAAGTTAAAATAAAGAATATAAATGGTGTAGATATAAAGTTAAGAAAGAAGGTCATTAAGCTTAAAAAATTTTCATCCAATTCCACACTTATAAAGAACCTATTAGGGGCACCTCATGTTTAATCCTCTTCTAAAAGAAGAGTTTTTCATTAATTAGATTCTCGTTTTCATTTCATGGTTTGACTTGTTATTCTTATGGCATTGTATAATATATTGTATGAATTTGCAGACATATAATCTAACAAACTACTCAATATGTAAAGAGGCCAAAGGCCTAAGAATACAACATAACACATATTTATTGCATAGAATTGAGAACCTAAGCTTAATTCAATTCCTAAGATTACAACCTAGTCGATTTTATAAGTGTGCCTTCACAACATAACTTGTAAAGGCATGTGATGTTAAGATAGTTGTTATTTGCATGTTTTACATTTTTGCAACATATATAGTTTTGATGATTCCAAACATTATTGTTCAAATGTGTAGTTATCTCCTAACAATTTTAGAAGATTTGTATTTACTCTTGTGTGTACTAACATTTCAGGAAAATTGAACTCCACACTACGAAGACTTCAAATAAAATTCAGCATGAGATACTTTGTGTATTTGAAACTTGTACTTTTTTTTAAATAAATTTGAAAGAGAGTGATTGTAATTGAGTGAATAAAAACATACACACACACATAAGGAGATCATATAAAATTTATACTGATCGTACGGGACGATATCAGTTCGTACGGGACGATCAGATAGTTATCTCCTATTAAGATCATATGGAACGAATAGGAACTGGCCAGAAAATTTTTCTAAGTCCTATTCATCCAGGACGAAATTAAAAATCGTCCGGGACGATTTGTTCTCTGTAAAATTTTCGTCCAGAAAAAATTAAATTATCGTACATGACGAGTTGCTCTCTGTAAGATTTTTGTCCAGACGAAATTAAATATCGTCCAGGACGATTTGGTCACTGTAAGATTTTCGTCCTGACTAAATTAAATTATCGTACATAACGAGTTGCTCTCTGTAAGATTTTTGTCCATATGAAATTAAATATCGTCCAGGATGATCTGGTCTCTGTAAGAATTTCGTCCTGACGAACCAATTTTCGTCCAGACGATACAACCGACTTAGGACGGTTTTTCTGCAGTTTTTGGAACCGACCTTGTAATAACCGTTCGTACCGGACGAACTTTGTTCGTACCGGACGAACTTTGTTCGTACGGGACGATCAGCTTGTACGAAAACATTTCGTACACATATACAAAGAGGTTCGTTTCAAGGCTTTTAAGTAATATCGTCCAAGACGATCCACGATCGTACGGGACGATCCACTACGTACAGAATTGAAAACTTGCAGTTTTTGGGCGGTTTTTCTTGTCTATTGTATATATTGTCCAAATTAGACTTCCATCTAATCTTTTTATCATTTGATCTTTGTGCCTTTTGAGAGAATAGCCAAGGAGAGAGTGTAAGAGTGCATACAAAGAAGGATTCCTACCACTGGAGCGTGAAGGCTTCACTTGGAGTTTAAAGGTAAGAATCTCTACTTGTGAATTGGGATTACTTCACTCTTTTCTTTCTTCCTTCTAGATTCTTGTGACAAGATCTATCAAGGAGATCTGGTTCTCTACCAACACTTGGAAAGTGTGAACAGCCGAAGGGTTCTCTGCCCACACTAGGAGAGTGTGAAAGGACGAAGGGTTCTCTGCCCACACTAGGAGAGTGTAAAAGGACGGACGGTTCTCTGCCAACACTAGGGATTGTGTAAAAGGACGACGGTTCTCTGCCGCACCGGGTAGTGGTGAAAATAGTGTTTTGTAAAGGCTTCTCCGCCTTGCTGTGGGTGCAAAAGGAGAGTTACTATTGGTATTAGTGCAATACTCAGAGGGTGCCTCTGGGGAGTGGATGTAGGTCTGGTTTAGACCGAACCACTATAAATCTGGTGTCATTTACTTTACTGTTTTTATTTTTCCGCATTTTATTTTTGTTTTAAAAAACTCTGAGGTTGAAAAATATTTTCTATAAAAAACTTAATAAAAATTTTCATTTCGGTTCAACGCATTATCAAAGAGGGTTTAAATTTTTAAAATACCAATTCACCCCCCCTCTTGGTAGCCTTGGGACATTAACTTAGGTCTAACAACCTATTTACTAGACTCAACATGTGATACATGGATGGTAAACATTCAAGCATATTACCTGAGATAAGATGAAGTTCATGATGCTCAAGTCTAGAAATAGCAGAAAAGATATTCTTGGAAATAATACCATAATAAGGTTTATTGGTAGAAGTATTATCTGTAAGGTTAATTATCTTAAAACTAAGAAGGTCATGTTAGTTGAAGGTTTAACATATCTTGTTTTAAGCATTAATTGATAATGGTTTTAGTATTAAATTTTGTTTATAAGAAATACTTGGTTTTCTTGAAAGAACAAGTTATTTTAGAATGGCGACATATTAAAATTGTTTATAACATTGACTTGGATTGCATGAGTAAATATATAGAAGTATGTTGTTTGAAAACTACTATAAATGTGTCATAGTTATTGCATAGGAGACTAGGTCATACATAAATGAGAAAACTTAAGAAAATCAAAACATTTAGAATTGGTTAGAGATATAATGAAAATAGATTCTAATAATGAACATTTATGTAATGTATATTAGCTATGAAAATAGATCAACATATATTTTCATCAAATAAAGAACATACTTACCCCTAGACACTAGAACTGCTTCATTTTGACCCATTATTATTATGAGTCTAGGAGAAAAATTATGGCTCCTATTAGTAAAGGATTACACCAAATTGATTGAGGTGCAATTTGGAATATAAGAGTGAATCCTTTGTTAAACCTAAAATATTTTGTATAAGGAATTAAAAGAAGATGGGTTGCACCATTACTAATATTAATAATGATTTTGGCAAAGAATTGTAAAATTAGAAATTTTAATTGATCGATTAACAGGTAGGAATAATGCATAACCTCTAAGCCCTTATAACACCTCAATAGATGGCATAGTAGAGAGGGAAAATAGATCCACAATTGAGGCTACAAGAGAAAAGCTTAATGAATACAAATTATTTGAATGTTTTTGGGCTGAAGCTGTAAACACAACTTGTTACAAGTTGAACAAGGTGAATATTATAATAAGAATGAATAGAACCTCTTATGAACAACTATAGTGTACAACTCAAAATCTTTAGCATTTGCATGTGTTTAGGTGTAAATATTTTATCTAAAATAGTGAGAAAATTAAATTTGGGAAGGAATAAAATAAAGTCAAATGAGGGCATTTTTTAAAGGCATTCCTTCATGCAAAAGACTATATGACACTTAAAAAAAAGGACACTCAAATTTGAAGAGTCAACCCATGTCACATTTGATGAATTTGATAAGGTTGTTTATTTTTATAAAGAATAAGGTGAGGAAGATATGAAATTTAGAGTTTAGACCATAAGTCTAAAAGAAAAACAAGAAAACTAGTAGGCACTACCTAAATATTGGAAGTATACATCGAGTAATCGTAATGAATTAATTATAGGAAATCATTCTAAGAGAGTTAGGATTGAAAAGTCACCTTAGAGAAGAGATTATTCATACCACTATTCTTTTAATAGTTGAACCAATTAGTATAGATAAGTCCTTAACAACCTATTTTTGGATTATAGATACCCAAGAATAACATAATCAATTTGTTAGAAATGATATATGATGATTATTATATAAACATTCTAGTAGGAGTGTGAATTAAATGGGTATTCAAAAATAAGTTAAAAGACTTTAGATTAGTAGTAAGAAAGAAGATAAAATTGGTAAAAATATGTATGATCAAACAGCATTATAGGAAAACCAGCAATTATCGTCGGAGCTTCTAGTAGATAAATATATGCAAAAAATTTTGGCATTTTTACCGACGTTTTATGCGATGGTAATATTATGGCGAATTTACCGGCATATAGTAAGCCGATAAATTTTTGATTCATTTTTCATCGTTATAAACGTTGTAATCTGTTAGCACATAGTATAATATGACGTATTGTACACCAGTAATTTTCGGCGTACAAACTGATGGATATTACACTAGTTAATTTTAAACAGAATGAAATGTTACCGTCAAAAAAGACAATGGAAACATCATCGGCAGCTTATCCACCAGAAAAATCATTGGTTGAAACCCTATTTCTCTCTCTCGAGCCCGTCTGCCTTATTATTTCTTTCCATCGTTTCATTTAGGGTTTCTGCTCTCCTTCGTCGCCCCAGAGAAAGTTGAGGTACTAGACCTAGTGAGGGGATTATAACTTTGGGCTAGCAAGCCGTTAATAAGAGTACATGTTTTGGATATCTTGGATCTATTGTTCATAGTGTTGCAGAGATGAGGATACTCAGGTAGATGAGTGGTTTTACCCTTATATATAGGATCCGAAATGAGCATATACGTGATAAGGTTGGAGAAGCTCCATTGGAAAATAAGATTAGAGAGAGTCGCCTTAGATGGTTTGGGCACATAAAACGACGATAATTATAGGAAGAACATAATTAAGCAATTGTGGTTAGAAGGAAAGTAGACATTAATCCGTCGAAAATGACGGTACAACAAATTTTGTATAGTTTTCTGGCGTATTTATACGTCGGCCTTTCTGGCGGAAAATGCACCGGTTATCTTCGTCGTTTCGTTTTCAGCGTATCTAGCGACATTTGTTCCGTTGGAATTTCTGGCATATTTTTACACTGGAAGTCTGGAAGTACCAGCGTATTTAACGTCAGAATAAGTGATAATGAAGCGATGTAACAACCATCTACTTTTCCGCTGGTTGTGCACCGAAAAGTACGTCGCAAAGGTTTCTAGCATATTATATACACAAAAAATTTTTTACTAACGTACAAATTACCATCGAATGGAAATTCGATGAAAATGCAACTGAAACTTAATATTTATGTCAAAATTTTAATGATACTGGCGTATTCAGTCCGCCGGTAAAACCAGATTTTCCTGTAGTGCAGAACAAATAAGCACTGAGAAAACACTTGCACGAGTTGAAAAATTAGCTAGAGGCCATTAGGTATTGTTAGTATTTGCATATGTTAGACTCAATATGAATAAAATAGATGTAAAAAATATTTTTCTAAATAAAGTTATCAAAGAAGATGTATATGTTGAGAAACCACTAGAATTTGAGAATACTTTCTTTGTTGAACATATTTATAAATTGAAAAAAGGCACTACAAAGATTAAAATAAGCACTTAGGTCATCATATGGAAGGATTAGCATATTTTTAATTGATAAATTTTGGTAGAAGTTACTAGATTCCACATTATTAATCAAATGATTTTTGTCTGATACTCTAATATTAGAATATATATATATATACATACCTCTTCTACAAATTTATTTTATTTTTTGGATTGACATTTGCCCACAATTCGATGCTCACCCTGAACTGATGGGGGATCTGTCCATGCTTGCATTATTTGCTTTTGACTTGGTTTTAAGATATTTATGCATTTTTTCTGTTCTGTAAACTGTAAATTAAGTATTGTTAATATCATTTCAAAAACTCATCTTTGTCTATTGGTGTTGAGAGCTTAGGCTACCAACTAAGAGATTTTGTGTTTGAGTCTTCAGTATGCGATGTGTGTGTGAATCTGCCTTAATTGACCTTATTGTAAAAAAAAAAAATTTAATATCCGGTCAGGCAATAAGGCTGAATGTATTTTTAAGTATGCATGATAAATAATCTATGTAGCATATGCCGCATTGAACAAAACACAAACTTTTAGTGGATAAATTTGGCGAAGCTAATTTGATATACATAATTTCATTTAATTTCTAGAAGTTTTCAAAATTAGGTAAAAATAATTTATTAAATTTAGTAAAGTTAGCTTTCATTTTATTTATTAAAGACTTTTTCCATTTCAAGTCTTCAATCCACCTTGTACTGGTACCATGCAATGCTTTAGCTGTTGAGAGAGAAAATCTACTGGACCCACACATTGCAATGCTTCTGCTATTGAGAGAGAAACTAATGGGGTAAAATATTGAAAGAGAGAGGGAGGAATGACTTTCTATTGTGGATGTACATAATGATGAAACATGTTCTAATTTTTTGTGGCTTAACACAGCAAGAATTTCGTCAATAAGGAAACATGCTCTAATTTTTATAATTTGTAAAGTTATTTATTAATCCATAGAAGCCACAATATCTTTTTTTTTTTTTGACACATGAAAAGCATTAGTGGTTCGTTTTGTTCTTTGCTCCTCTCTCGCGACTCGACTCACGACTGATGACCTCGAGCACAGCTTTCGTTTTCCGTTTCGCTCTTCTCTCGCCCCCAAACGAAGACCTCCCATGGCAGATATTTGTCTTCTAAACTTTAAGGGTCATATTATTTTCATTCTTTTTAATTTTTTTTTTATGTTATTTGCATTGTTAATTCTGATCTTATAGCTCTTCTTAGCTCCATTAATGAGATATCAAACATAATTATTTTAATGTATTCTAACCTTTCAAAATGAGACGACATACATAACTGTTTTAATTTAGTCCTCCCTACGTGGAATTTTTATTGCCTCAGCTTACCTGACGTAGAGATACATCAGGTAGCCTATAATATATCGCCACGTGCTCTTACTCTTTACCGCGAGGCCCGACGACCCAACCCGGAACGAATATGCTCGGTATTGCTAGGTACTACTCGGTATTAGCTCGGTTTTGCTCGGCATTTGGTCGGTATTTGCTCGATTCTGCTCGGTTTTGCTCGGTATTTGCTCGGTATTTGCTCGATTAGTTTCGCCCCGAGCGCTTCCTCGAATCATCTTGCAGTTTGCAGTTTGTGAAGATTGGCATACGAAGGGTCGGCTGCAGCCAATGTGGATGGAGGAAATCAGGACGACCGAGCAAATACCGAGCACACATGGATCTTTTCTCATGCAGTTCTACTGCATTACCGAGCAAGTACCGAGCAAATACAGAGCAAATACCGAGCATTACCGAGCAAGTACTGAGCAAATACCGAGCAATACCGAGCAAATAACGAGTAGTACCTAGCAATACCGAGCAAATACAGAGCATATTCATTCTGGGTTGGGTCGTCGGGCCGCGCGGTAAAGTAAGAGCACGTGGCGATATGTTATAGGCTACCTGATGTATCTCTACGTCAGGTAACCTGAGGCAATAAAAATTCCCCTACGTGGGTGGGTGTTAATATGATTACCCAATGCAGGCTCTCTTATATTGAGGAATCCTCAATGATAACTTCAAATATAATTATGTATCAAATTATATCTTTCAGTCATAATACTTATATTAATAATTTCATTAATACCAAAAAAAAAAGTAAACGAAGGCCGTAGCCATCACCATATTGGAACACTAACATGGCCACTTGCTTACAATTAATCACAACCGCTGCCCCTTTTCTCCATAAAACCCACGCAAATTTTCCCTTTAAGCTCACAACCAGCAAAAGCCAAAGATGGGCCTCTCTAACCACCTCTGCGACCTCTCCGGCGGCTCCATACTCATCCTCCTCGTCACCGTGGTCTCAGCATGGCTCTCCTTCTTCCGCTCTCTACACCTTCACCGCCCTGCAGCCCAAAGATTACAAGCCACCGGTTATTCCTCCCCCGTGGCCGCCGAGCAGCTGAAAGCCTGCCGACCGTATAATCACATCAGCGAGGGCGAAGAGGAAGCCGAATGCGCGGTTTGCCTGTGTGGGATTAGGACAGGGGAGAGGGTGCGACGGCTAGGATGCTACCATCTGTTTCATAGTGAGTGTTTGCACGGTTGGATTAGAGGGAGCAATCCGACCTGCCCACTCTGTAGGTCGCCGTTGTTGGCTGAGGAGCAGCGCGCCGCCGTGGAAAGCCGGATTGCGGCGGAGCACCACCCCTGGTTTTCAACCCACTAGACCTCAAGTAGAGGCTAACTAGTGGTTGGTGGCAATTATGCATAAATCTTTATTGTTTTGGTTCAACTAACGGATTTTTGTAAGAAATCTTTTAATTTTTTTTAAAACGTAATGATTAAAAGTTATTTAACATGCATGAAATTTTATGCTGCATTAATAAAAAAATTATGCATATTAAATAACTTTTTATTATTATTGAAAAAAATAAGAAATTTCTTTGAAGATTTTTTTTTCTTTTAAGAATTTTTTTTTTTGTCGCTTGTTGTGAGAAGAATTTATGCAAAATATTAATTCAAGAAATATTTTACATTAAGTTGTGCTCTATAAATTAGTAATTGATTAATGCTTTTCACACTCAATAAACAGTAGATTTTAGGTCAATATCTTTTAATGATAAAAAATTTATAAATTATATGCTAATAGAAAGGGATTGAGTGGTTGATTTGCTTTATCTCATGTGATTAAGTCAATGTCGAACAAACTAACAACTACCATTATTATGATTGCTATACTTAATACTAAAAAAGTAATAATAAATGATATCGAAAATAAATTGATTTTGATTATAATTATAACTATGTACCTATTAATTTTTTATTTATTACTGTGTTGAGTTGTTGAAAATCTTAGTAAGTATTGATTGTGAGTAAATGATCAGTTATTCATTTTTCAGAGTAGTAGTTTTTATGTCATTAACTTGAGTCACTTATTTTGTGATTGATCGCACATAATTTGAATAAAGGGCATTGCTTGAAAGGGTGTAAATGATTATTTTGTACTAAAATTTGGATTTGATAGATGTATATATTTAATGTATAAACTTAAAGAACTTTATTTTAAAATTAAGGTGTTTTCTTTTTTAAGTATTTAAAAAAGAGATGAAAAGCGATAGATATTTCTTTGTATGACACATTAATATTTAAAATTATATTTAAGTTTGCTTACTTTTTTTTTTTTAATTATAAGGAAATAAAAAGTTCTTTTAGAATTAATTTTTTTTCTTAATTAACATGAGAAAAAATATTGAAGAGAAGAATATATATAGATTAGATTTTTTTTATTCTTTAACTTTTAAATAAGAACTAGTTTTGCTCATAAAAATAATAAATATAGATTTAAATGTTGGATCCAAATTGGTTACTAGGTGATACCTGACCCTACAAGTTTGTTTGGCTAGTTAATTAGAATGAGAGAACCAAGTGACAAAAATGGTAACAGTCGAAAATAAGGAAAAAAACTCAGAGATCTCTATGAATAGTGAAAATAGCATGATATCCATAGTATACCTCTTAACCCATATTTGTAGAATTATGAGTCATACAAGATAGGTTACTCCTTAAAAAAAATTAAGGAAAAAATACAAGATATAATGGATACAAATAGACATAGACATGTTGATTGATCTTAGTAGGATACAAATGCCCCCATGCCTATCATCTTTTCTTCTAACAAGGCAATCAAAAGAGAATTTGGGCATTCTTAAGGAAAGGCTTGTAACTCAAAATCACAAGTGAGTTTCTAGGTTAGCTTTCGAGCGGGTATAGGTGTTGACATTGACTAAATGGGGACTTGGCTTATATAGGAGGAATTTGGACATCCATGCTATGCTGTTTGAATCCTCCTATCTTGATCATTCACTCTATATTATACGGACCACTTTATTGAAGAAGGACATATTGAGCAATCACATACTAACATTTGTGTGAGTCCTATTTCTATGTTGACTATTTAGATCAAGGCCAAGCTTACAATAGGTGCAATGTCCTCGATATTGGAATATATCAATGCTCCACCCATTGTAACTCCACCCCTTTGAAATTCATCCCTCTACCCAAATGCTAGGAGGCTAACACTAGGTGATTTCATGCCTTAGAAAGAAGGAGCTTACTAGTAACTATGTCAAGTATGAGAGAAGGTTTGAAGTCCTATAGAAGATAGACATAGTGAATGATGAAGCCTCCACATTTTTCTAGGAGGTTTTGGAGATGGGGCCCAAGGAGTTGTCAATATATAGGCCTCTAAAGCCATATGTATTAAATTAGTTCTTGTCTAGTGGTTACATCATCCTGCATCATCAAAAAGAGTTAAGGTCATATCTACTAATGTTTTTTAAGATTTATTGAATAGGTTATTTTTTTATGGAGCGAGTAGACTGGTCCTTATATAATGTTGCTTATATAAAACTTATGTATAAAAAGTAAAATTAAGTAATAAAGTTTTCTGATAAATTCATAATCTTCTTATTTAGAATTAAAACTTATAGTTTATTCTTAATTTGTTTTTCTTCCTATTTAATTTTTGTGACCACTCTTCATTTTTTTAAAAGGTGAAGAATATTTACTTTTTACTTCTTTACATGAGAGTAACACCTTGACAAGTAGTCGAGGATTACTCTTTCTTGGGAAAATTAAGTGTGATATTTTGTTTGGCAAGTTGGGTACCATCGCACATTGAGCGAGTCAAGCATGACTCTTTGTCAATTTATTGAGAGTGACTTTGAGTAGGGTGAATGAGGGAAAAGAGACTCCATATTTTCAAAACAATGAGAGGAAGGGGTGAGTGATGAAGTAATAATGAGTGTGACTGAGCATCATAATTTAGGCCATCAATTTCTCTATAAATTACCTTTCACCATATGCTGCAAGATAATTTATATTTATTTCTCCCTTTTGTACTATCCTTTTCCCTTTTTCCATTTTATTCTTCACTGATGCTAGCCTTCCCATTTGAAATGAAGATTTTATTGAGGTTCTGTAAGCATTTGTCAAGTTTAAGAATTATCAAATCTATTGTGCAATTAATATGTTTGCGAATATGATCTTCTTTGAGTACCATTAACTGTGCATCACTTGTAACAACTTCAAGAAAGGCTTGTAACTCAAAATCTCCCCAGAGGCCAGTGAGATCCTCAATTTCTACAATTTTATGTAGGTACAAATTATGCAAAACTTTGTGACTAGTACACTATCCTTCCTCTTGCACCTACAACAGAGAATTTCAAGTAGAGGATCTCCTCATTCTATCATATACTCATTACTAATTAATTCAGGAATGGAAAAGTTCAATTCTCCTAACTTTATGTGAGGATGTGCGCGCTATCAGTCAAGGTGTTGGACTTAAAGTTCATCTTCATGCTGATTAAGTAACAAGTTAGTTTGGCAGTGTCGTTTAACAATATCATCCACTATACCAAGGACAAAGTTACCTTCCTCCCACTATGTGATTTTGAGCTTTTAGAAATTTAAAGAGAGTTCTCTTCTAATTTCATGCTCATGTGAACACATGGGCCATGCATGACATGTTTTATAGTATGTTCTCACCTCTTCGACATAATATTTCTAATTTTATTTTGTTAGGTGTTAACACAAAGTTTTCCTCTAGGTGATTATACCCAACTATATTTATCATGAAGATACCTTTATATTGGAATTCCTCAATGTGAACCCTCGTTTTATAGAAGAGGAGGCAAAAAGAAAAGGAAATCTAGAGAGAAGTCATTAGTGAGCTTCAAAGTATGGCGATTGATGGGTGGACTTATGTGTATAAGCAAGTAATACAATTACAGACTGCATAATAAATACTTGTTATGTCAATGCTAAGTAATGCTTAAGTTTTCTTTGATATGTCAATAGTGGAAGCCAACATAAATATGTGGAAGTATAAGCATCAAATCAAATAATAAAGTATTGAAGTAGAGTGTTGAACCTACGAGGAAGTAGTTTGCTTACTTGCAACAAAAAAACTAGTACTACTTATTATAAATGCATAAGTTATCTTACTGAAATAAAATTAACATTTTTGGATTTTCTATCACTGTATAAAAATAGTTGAATAATTAATATAATGCTTAAAATACTTTGAAATTACGAATGCAAAATATTATAAATTTTCTTAGGAGACTCTTAATTGTAGATGTGATTCAAAACATGTGCATCCCCAGATCTCTATCAAACTTGTAGGGGTGAAAAAGATATCCACTGACCTTTAATTATTCACTTTCTTAATCAAAAGAACAATGTATAAGTGTATAACTTATAAATCTAAGTTAAGTAAATAGCTTAAATGATCAAAGTTAGTTAATCATTAAAATTTTTAATATATGAATTATAATGCAGTGTTTATTTAAATTATAATCTAGAATTTTATTATTATCCTCTTTTTACATAATTTTTAATTATCATTTTCATACTGATTAAATAAATAATAAAAAACTCTTGATATTAATGGAATATAATGTAACATTATAAACTTAAGGAGAAATAAATCAAATGTAAATTCAAGCAATTTGGAAATATAATTAATGACACATGCTTTTGAAAATATGGATGTTAAAAGGCTAAAAAAATAAGTGATACATATAAAACTAAGCAAATAAAATAGGATAACTAGTGCTTAAGACACCATAATAACATTACAATAACCTTGGCTCTTATCGCCATATGTGGGTTGCCTCCCAGAAGTTATTTTAGCCAAACTATACCAATAATTTTATTTTAGGATGAACTATTTCAGTTATATTTATGAAATAATAAAAAATTTCACCAAAATAATATTTCATTATGTGCTCATTAACTTTAAAAATATGCAGGCTTTTGTTATCCTAAACTTCCACGGTTACATAAGAAAATATTCTCAAGACCGTGAATGGTATTGACCACCTAATATTTATTTTTCTAGAAATAACTTAAGTATTGATTTAAGAAGTTAAAAATCCTACCCAAGCGTGAATTCTTTCCTAAGAATCTTATGTTTTTGCCATTTTTTTAACTTTATCTTCATAAATCCTTGCATTTTCGTAAGCCTCATTTCTGATTTCTTTCAATTCATTTAATTGCATAAATATTTTCTATTTCAAATTTTTAAAATTTGAATTAAATTATTTAATAACATAGAATTCCTTATGTTCTAATCCTACGGGAAAGTGGGAAGCTATTCCAAAAATTAATTTACAGGAAGTCAAATTGATAAGGATTTTAAAAGCAGTTTTACAGGTTCATATTGCATCATCTAACTTAATAGCTCAATCCTTCATATTAGAAATGATAGTTTTTTTTTTTCAAAATTTGCTTAATCTACAAATTACCCACAATACTGATAAAAACTCTTGCCATTCCAAATCTAGGAAGAGTTTTTTTTTTAAAAACAAAATTAATTATGACTTGAGCATCAATTTAGAGGTTTTCACCCATTCAATCCATTCTGAAACTTATCCACAATAATAATATTATATTGACTTCCATGGGATTGCACAAAATGTCCCATAAAATCTAATCCCCAAACATCAAATTTCCCAATTTCCAAAATGTAGTTTAAATAGTTTTTATTTCTTTTTGAAATATTCTCTACCCTTTAACATTGATTGCATTTCCTAATATATTCATTTACAACCTTAAAAAAGTAGGCCTAAAATGTCCAGTTTGAGGGATTTTATTAGCAGTACTAAAACCTCTGAAATGTCATCTATAATGAGAATCATAGCAATCCCTAATGATTTGTTCTATTTCTTTCCTAATGATTTGATTTTTATAATATCTTAATAAATAATTTTCATTCCTAAAATAATACTTGGTATTATGCAAAAACTCTCTTTTGAATTGTTAATAAATCATATGAAAGTACACCACTAAGGATGAAATTAACAATGTCAACATATCATGGTAATTTGTTCAAATGCATAGCAAACAATTATTCATATGTAAAGTATTCATTAATCTCACACTCTGTTGATGCATGCTTTTTAATAGAGAGTCTAGAAAGATGACTAGAAATTTGATTTCTAGTCCCTTTTTTATCCAAAATATCTACATCAAACTTTTGTAACAATATAATCCAACTAACCAATCTATGTTTAGTTTATTTCAGTATCATAAGATATTTGATAGAAAAATGATCATTGTATCAAATTACTTTGGTACCAAACAAATTTGATTTAAACTTGTCAAAAGCAAAGACAATGGCTAGCTTTTTTTTTTTTTAATAGTTGTGTAATTACATTGAGCAGAATTTAATGTTTTTTTAGCATAAAAAATGATATCACACTTTTGTCCTAGAACAACATCTATAATAATGTCACTAGCATCACACATCACTACAAAAAGCAATATTTTTTAGGAATAATAATAATTGTAGTAATCAAATATTATTTTAAATTATTAAATCTTCAAGTCATGCATAATTAAATATACAAGAAAAAATCATTCCCTAATAAATGTAAAAATATCAGAAAACACTTTAATGGATCTTCTATAAAATCCTACATTACGAAAAAACTTCTAATTCCTTTAACTCGGGTAGGGGAAGGTAATTTTTCTATCACCTGAATTTGGTAACATCTACTTTCAATCCTTAGAAATTTTATGTCCTAAGATAATGCCTTTAGTCACCATGAATCAACACTTTTCCCAATTTAACACTAAATTATTTATGCACATCTTTACAAAATAGAAGTTAAAGTGCTCAAGATAAGAATCAATTGTAGTGCCAAATAAAGAGAGATATCAATAAAAATTTCAATACCCTACTCGATTAGGTCTGAATAAATTAATATCATGCACCATTAAAAAGTAATAGGGGCATTATACAATGAATGCCTCACTAACCTATCTAGAACCTGGACAAGAAAAAGTGAGGAAAAATAATCTTTTTAATGGTCTTATTTAATTTCTTATAAATTATGCAAGTCATCATCCTAGTGACATTCTTGTAGGTATGTGTTCATTATGTTCATTTTTTATGATAGTCAGTCCACCATTTCAAAGAACACAATGAATAGGGCTAACCCAAAAACTATCAAAAATAGGATAAATAATCCCAACATCGAACCATTTACAAATATATTTCTTAACATCATCTTTCATAGAAGGGTTAGATCTTCTTTGAGGATTGACTTTTGGTACTGAATTTGCTTCCATTAAGATTCTATACATGCAAATTGATGGGCTATTTCCTTTAATATCATCAATTGTTCACCAAAAAGAAAATTTAAAATCACTTAAAATTGTAATTAATTGACTTTCCTGATATTGCTCTAATTTTTTTGAAATGATTGTAAGATGAGTATAGTTTGAAAGTTCTAATGTTGGTTATTAGAGTAACTTAAACTACAAGGGCACACTGGGGGGGGGGGGGGGGGGAGGGGAGTTGAATTGGTTTTTTAAAATATTATTCTTTTTTTTTGAAATGATTATGATCTAAAAATAATTTGACAACATCGATTCTCAAAAATAAATTTACTTTTTTTTTCTTTTTAAAGATAAACTAGCAAAGAAAAATATATATTTTTATTTCAAATTCTTTTATTTTTCTCTTTAAGCAAGACCAAGATATTCAGTTCATGTAATGTTAATATGACAAAATCAAAGATTTTATAAGAAGTAAAAATCAATAAATAAAATGGCAAAAAGTTAATGAAATTAAAAAATAAGCACACTAGAAATTTATAGTGATTCAGTCAACCTTAACATACATCTAATCACAGAAATCATCCACTCTGAGAATTACACTGAACACTTAGTGATTCTCCTTTTTCCCCCACATCAAGGAAAAGAATCCCTTACAAATCCCTTCCACCTCCTCGACATGGCAGAGAATATGAATCCATTTTACCTCTTCGGTGGGGCAGATTAGCTGAATCCCTTTCACCTGCTGGGTGCTGTGAAGTAGCTAAATCCCTTTAACTTTCTTTGTACAATAGAGTAGTTGAATCCCCTTCATCTCCCTCAATGTGGCAAACAAGTTAAATCCTTCCCATAAAGAGACTCTTCCAAGATTTTTCTCAAGTAAAGACACAAACTTTGGAGGAAGAAGGTGCATGATGTCCGAGCAACCATGTATAGAAACCCTTCTCACACACTCTCTTTTTCCCATAAGAATTCTCTCCCTGAAGACCTCACTTCTCTCTCTCCCCGGGTAATGCACCCTCTTCAAACTCTTCTCATAGAAGCTCACCCTCAGGAAAAGTGGCAAAAGCTCTTTTAACATGACTTAAGGTTGATATTTTAACAAGATAAAAAATAACCACAATATTTAAGTTAGCCAACTTCTGTTCATACATTATGATCGTGGATCATAAAATATGATTAGTTCAAAGAAATAGTTTTTTGATTTAAGCACATCAATAGTCACCTCTTGATCTTGAACATTCATGGTCATATCATATTTTTACATATCAATCATGACCTTCCAAATTCCTAAGAATGATCTTCCTAAAATGAGGGGTATTTCCTTATCTTATTCCATATCAAAATGAACAGGGAAAATAAATTTATTGACCTTAATAAAAAATATCTTCTATTACTTCCCTTGGGTAAGTGAAAGATCTATCAGCCAATTCAAGAGTAACAGAAGTAGGTTGAACCTCCACTATATCTAATTTTATAGAGATTGAAAGTGGGATTAGATTAATAGTTGATCCTAAATCACATAAAGCTTTTCTATTGAATTTATCACAAATAGTTAATGAAATGGTAAAACTATCAGGATCTTTAAGTTTCTCAAAAACGTTTCTTTTAAATTATAACACTACACTTTTCAATTAAAGATAACATTTTGAATTCTCCTAACTTCCTTTTCTTATTCAAAATATTATTAATAAACATTACATAGGTGGGCGACTACTCTAAAGCTTCAAATAAGGGTACATTAATGGTTAATTTTTTAAATACTTCTAAGAGCTTTGAGAACTATTCATTAAGGTTTTGTTTTATTAACCTCTAAGAAAAAGTTGGTGGTGGCCTCTCCACAACATTCATAATTAATTTTTAAGGTTCCTTTATAGGATGATGTTCTTCGACTGAATATTTATTTTCTTAATATTTTTCAGCACTATTATTCTTCTTAGTTTAATCTCTATTCTTATAAGAGTCTTCAAAATCTCTCCCAATCTTCGGTTTGATTTTATTACATTATTTTTCTAAATTTTGATAATTAGCCAACCTAGCAAGATGCCCTATATGATCTTCAATTTTTCTAAGTGCAGTAAATATATTGTGATGTTGGATTCAAAGTTGTATAACATCTTCCAAGGTTATCTTCCATTCCTATCATGATAGAGTTATTCTAAATCTGAAGCAGTTACTGTAGTGCTATATCATGAAATGTCGTTGCAACATTTAAATTTTTAGCATCTCTAACAAAATTATCATACATGTTTTTCGTGCTTTAACTTTTAAATTATCTAATTTATTGGAAATTGTTACAACTTGAGTAGCTAAAATTGATAATGCATCTCATTCATTAATTACAGCTATTCTCTTAGGATTTACCCTATAAAAAGGCCACTGAAAATTATTAGCAGTCATTTTCTCTATTTGTTTTCTCAAATGGCTTGCATATTAAAGACCGTTCAGCTGTAACATTGATGATTACTCTAAAATAACCTAATAATTCATTATAAAAGGTTTGAATAACCAACCAATCAAGTAAGATGTGATAAAGGTATTTCCTAAAAACTTCCTTAAATCTCTCCCAACTTTTATAAATTGATTCTCCTTTAAATTGGGAAAATGATGTGTATCATTTCTAAGTTTAATAGTCTTTAAAGGTGGCAATTAGTTAGCAAGAAATTTATGAGACGGTTTATTCCAAATGGTTATTAAGCCTTGGGATAAAGAATTAAATCACATCTTAGCCTCATCCCTTAGAGAAAAATGAAATAATCTAAGCCTAATAACATCATCATTAATACCATTATATAAAAAAGTTATATAGATTTTTAAGGAGCTGGCTAAGTGTAAATTGGGATCTTTAACATGAGTTCCCAAAAATTAATAATTTTGAACAATCTGAATTATGGCAGGTTTTAATTCAAAATTATTACCTATAATAGAAAGTCTATTAATACTCGGATAAATTCTATCTACTATAGGATTAGCATAATCACTAAGAGGTCTAAATTGATCTTAATCTAGTATTATTTCAAACATTTTCAAAATCTTTTTGAATTTTTTAATTTTTGAAATGTTCCTTTCTATCTCAAAATCAAATAATAAAGGTTTCATTCTAGATCTACAATGCATGTAATAATGGATACAAAATAACAAAAAAAACTCTAATAATAATAATAATAAATAATAAGAAAAACTATATTCAATATACAAGTAGGTATAAATTTGTACTTGTTTCAACAATATACATAAAATTTATGATAAGCAAATCACTTCAATGCCAATGGCATAAAAAACTTGATGCATTGGACATGTGCATTTAGGCAAGCAAGCCTTTGTTATAGATTGTGTAATAAATGCTTATTATGCCAAAATTGAATAATTATTAGGTTTTCTTTAATATATCAATAATGGAAACACACTTAAATGTATGTAACTATATGTGCCAAATCAAGTTATATAGTAATGAAGTAGAGCGTCAAACCCACGAGGATGTATTATGCTTACTTGCAAAACAAATACAACCATTGCTTACTCAAAATGTATAAGTTATCCTACTGAAGTAAAAATAATATTTTTAAAGTTTCTATCACTATATAGAAATAATAAAAAAGTTTATACAATATTTATATAATATTTTTGATTGATGAATGGACAATTTCATTTTTTTTTTAAATTGAGACTCTTAATTGTTGATATGATTCAAAGCATTTGCATCCCTAGATCTATATCAAGCATGTAGGGGATAAAAGAATATCTGGCAACCTCCTTAGAAATTAGAATATACAAACATCCTATTTCTAGGCATGCCAACATTCTATCTATATATTTTTTATTATTCTTGCATTCCTCCATTTAGGCAATATATCACATTAGGTTTTAATTATACATGTAGCCACTATATGCATTAAATGAAAAGTAAGAGGTAATTGAGAATGTCATTAAATATTTAAAGCATAATAGCTTCATTAAGTATATACGAAAACAAAAAAAGGTGTCAAGAACTGCGACGCTTAAAAGTGTTGTGCTGGGGCGCTTAAATGTGAAGTAGTGCCTCAGTACTAAAATGTTTGATGATGTGTAACAGTTATCAAGTGAATAGACCTCTTTTTTACTTCAGTGACCTATATCTTAGAAGTTATAATTGTAGCACCATTTCTCTATGGAAATTGGAGTGCTGTGGTGCATGAGTGGACAAAATTATGCTAAGGTGTCGAAATGTGTAGTGATGCGACATTTAGTTTCTTTAGAACCCAAGGTTACCAAGGTGATCTTTTAATGCAATGGCACATCAAATGTTGTGGCACTGATTGTGATACCACTTTGGCGCTCATAAATATAGATAATGGAGTTGCAATGTCCAAAAGTGATGCTTTGGTAATGTTGAATGGAGTACAATGAAGGTGTTTCCTATGGCACCATGGACCTATTATTATATTTTCTTACCATTTTTTTAGTTTTTTCTGTACACAAATATATAAATAATACAATTTCATTGAAATTCAAACATAATAAATAGAACATAATTTACACTAATCAAAGACCCAAGATAAAGAAAATGACTCCTATGCACTCTCTAATAGTAGTTTTAAGTCCACTCTATATCTCTTCCAGCCACCAACATGGCTCCGACCAAGTTTAAAAAAAAGTTGAGTAAGCATATACATGGAAAGCAACCTAAATTCTCTTCAAATGTACCTAATGTTGTTACCCCTTCACCAAGAACAAGTTAGGGAATAGTCATCAATGAAGAGATACTGCAGAAAGGGATTGAGGTGGTGTTGATATCCCAGCCTAAAAAGGACAGAGTAAATATAGTGCAACTATTCAAAGTCAAAGAAAGAGAATAAGGAGACAGGGAAGGCCATCATGACTATTGATGGCTCAAAGGGATAACATAAAGATGGCCCCTCCTAGAAGTTATATGACATGGGGTCCTTTATTTCCTCTAATCACCTAGATAAAGACATGAAGATGGTCCATTACGATGAGCCCACCTTTGTTATGATGAGTGCATACATAGTGATATTCTAAAGTACACTTTGTATATAACTGTTGGTAAAAGGGTCATGGTACTTTCCAACTTGATTTAGAATATATGGAAAGTGGAAGGTCTTCTTTAAATTTCCATAATATTAGGAGAAGCTTATCAAGAAGTATAATGAGGAAATAAAACATTGAATTTAAATCTCATAGCTACCAATGAGCCCAATAAAAAGTTTGATGATAATAATTGCATTCATGACTTGGTATCATATTCCTCAAACGAGAGTAATAAGATGAGTGTATGAGTAATTAAATATGCTTTTTTTATTTTTCCTATTTTTTGCCTTCTTTCTTGCTACTTTTAATCACGAAATTCTAAAGGAATAAATAAAGAATTATTTTTACTCCTCTTTTCATTTATTTACAAGTTATGCATATGAATCTTTATGCTAGGTTGTTGGAGTTTTGCATTTGTCACAAATTGACCACCTTTACTTGCAGGGGATTAATTTATATTTGCTTAATGTTGAATGGGGGTTGATTACAAGAGTATCATAGCATCCATTGCTTGTCACTGATTATCACTTCTGCATCTGCGACACATCTTCCATCATTGTCAGCAAGTGCTCACATTCATTGCAACTTTTCCTGCATTTATTACAAATAATTTACTACATGTATTCCTACGATTATTTGTAGGTAAGGTGATGCATGCATTAAGAGTCTCCTATAGTGGCCCGTAGTTATTTATATGTGTTGCTGGTGCAACATCCTTGCTTGCAGGTAATGGCTAATAGGTCATTGCATTTATTGTATGTTATTCATCATCATCTATAGGTGAACTACTATTAGTCTCCTACAATTATTTATAGGTATATGTGCTCCTCACTACTTATTGTCTTGGATAGTAGATGATATATTGCATACATCATATATGCATTAGATCATCATATTCATTACACATTGACTCCTCCAACTCGTAGGACGTTTATTGCACCTGTTTGAAATTCAATTTTTTTTGTTGATGTAGATCTTATTACATTCATTATGTGCTCTTCACATTTTACTTTCGATCATCTCATATTGCATTTTGATTATTATGGCTTGCAGAGATTCAGTGCTTTTGTTTCAAAGTCAATAGTATTGATTGTGCATTGGCTTTTAGGTCCTCTTCATGAATATATTATGACTCTCACCACCGCCATCTTGCCTCTTACTATTTGTGATTGTCTATTGACCCCCATTTGGATGCTTTACATCATTATTCTAGCATTTTGTATTTTTGATTTCATTGTGCATTTGTCAAATTAAAATATGGTTCCCTGTAATTGTTCAATGTCAACTCCGTGTGTTCTTTCAATTCAAGTAAAATTCAAATCAAGTCTTTTTATTTGTTCGATCAAGTCTCTTGTATCAAGTTCAAATCTCCTGTAGTGTTATTCAACTTCTCAAATTATTCAAGTCAGGTCCTCGGTTTGCTATGAATTTCAACAGTCTCTTAACATCTCCCTCATTTAGGGGAAATTTCTAAAGTCTGGGTCAACCCATCATGCTATGAGAGCATATATATAGTAGGTGTCAGGTGACACCGTGATCACATTTCTTAAAATCCACCATGCTACAAGAGCGTGTATGTGTCTTCGAGGAACCTGTTTGAAATACACAATTGGTTTCCCTACCACACCACGAAAGCATGTACAAATACTTATAAGTGTCACCACCATACGCGCTATAAGAATTGGTACAGGGCCTACATGCCTCATCGTATGAGTCACACCGAACTTCCTCCTACCATGCTACGAGAGCTTGTATAGGGGATTCTCCGGCTCGCCGTAAACATTGAGGGCGGGGTTTTGAAGTTTAGAACTTTATACCTTTGCGATGTGACGGGGTGATCAATGATGATAAAAAGAAAGCCTAAAATCTTCTTCTTTAACATCATCAATTATTTTATTATCAGTATCTGAAGTTTCCACTTGATTACCATCTTCTACTACGTGTGGTGCCTCCTTTGAAAGAAAATGTAATTCTAGTAGCTTCAGCATTTCAAAATAACCTACTCTTTCTCTCGCAAAGAGGTTTCGAAGTTTAAATCTCGAATAATTTGACTCTTTCGGTGTGGATCTCTAAGGTTATATTTCTTCATATAGTCAAGAAGCAGTGCCTGAACATCAAATTGAGATATAAAAGATTGATCTCCATTCCTCATGTGCGCCACAAGCTCTACGGTCTCCACTGAAGCCCAAATAGTTTCCTGAAGCATTATTATTCCTCCATCAACTTCTTTTGCAGGATTTTTCTCAACAGCAAAGTCCTGCGAACGATTTCTAACTTTCGTTTTTGATGAAATGTTGCTCTTATGATCTGATAAGATTTCTGAACTAGAACCCTGATTTTCTTTAACATCTTATAATTCATCAGATGAATCCACATAAGGAACAACTGAATACGGGTGTCTGGCATGGTACTTTCAACAATGAAATTATCTGCTTCTCATTCAATTTCTTTGTGTATCTCTAAATCCTCCACTATCTTGTAACCCTCCATGGGAAGATAATTTGCTTTCTGATTTCTTACTTGAAGACAAGGATGACGAGAATGTTGAATGGAAAATCCATACATCTCTATGAAGTTTTCTACGTCAGATTTCATATTCATTTGCTCATCAGCTGGGAAGATTAACTCGCGTGTAGGTTGGGATGTTCTGTTAATAAATTTTGAAGCTTATTAGCCCCTCTTCATCGATGGAGTCAAAGATTGTTTTTTGCTAAAATCCGTGGATGAGATCATGCCTGAAGTTACTTATGGTAGTATGGGAAGTGTCGGAGTGCATGTAGAAGCAGTTGGGCTGGGTGGACGTTGGCGCAGAAGTAAACCAGCGATCGAAGTTTGCGAATTCATTAGCGAAGTTGGCGGAGTGGTTGAAGGTTGACAGGAGATTTTGGAGGAGGTCCGGATCGGAGCAGGAAATTCAGTTGGAAGGGCTTCAGCCATACTTCAAAGCATGGAGACAGTATATTTTAGTTTTCTTCATGAAATAAAATGTTTTCTGAAGGTTTCCTTGAACTTTGATTTAACAATGGCAACGAGGTGGTTCGAGGCTAGTGAATTAAGGGATGGGACAGGAAGAGACAGGATTTGATCACGAAGACAATAGGATTTGCGGAGATTTAAGCAGAGAAACGAAATTTGCACTTAATGCGAATGGACTTTTCTTATCAATTTTTTTATTAAATGAATGGTTTCATCAATTAAAAATGATGGCAATGTGTTCATCGACCATAATTGCTTCAATTCTCGTGCATTTCCTAAATTTTTGCATGATTTCATCTGACTTTACGTCGATTTGCCCACGCAATTATCGTTGGGAAAAAAATGGTGTATTTTAAGTATTGACGATGTTCTGGATGCAATAGCGAAGTTCATTTTGTGATCAGATATCATTTGGGCAACTTTGCACGTCGATTTCCTTGATTTGTGCATCGTTGCCTTAGGACCCTGTCCGATTTCATAACACGACCTTTCATCGGCCAAATTGATAATAATTCTTGAGTATTGACAATGTTATGAATGCAACAATGCAGTCTGTTTTGCGATTGGACATCATTTGGAAAACTTTGTGCACTAATTTTTTGATTTGGGCACATTACCTCGAGATGCATGTTAATATTCTCACGCGACTTTAATTTATCAAATTAACTATTACTTGTGGGTATTGACGATATTTCGATCACAACGAAGAAATCCATTTTGCAATAGAATGTCATTTGGGCGATGTTGCACTTTAATTGCCATAGATTTCGCTTCATCTCCATCAGATTCGTGTCGTCACCTAGGACAACCCCGATTCAACAAGTTGATAATGATTCTTGGGTGTTAAACGATGTTTTGGATTGAACAATGAAATTCATTTCATGATAGGATGTTGATTCAGTGACATCGCGTATTAATTTTGTTTGTTGGTCGCCCCTTTAGACCGATCTTGTCTAATTTGACAGCGAGGTACCCTTTCTTAGGAGAACTCGATGCCCTAATTGCAACCTTATAGTCCATTTGGTAATCATAGGTCGCTTGACTCTTCAAGTGATGCACTGCATCAGCGCGCGTAGCTTGGATCGCTAATTTTGCCCCATTTGCTCATGGCTTGATGGGTAGGGGTCAATAGATGTCTTTATATATATTTTTTAATGATATAAAAAGAATATTTAATTTATTGCCCCTTCAAAGTTTTTGGATGAATACAATCAAGGGTACTTTAATAGCTTAATATAAGCTAATTTGTGACTCTAACAGAAAATTTTCTAACTTCACTATCATATATAAGATTTTGTATTGCACATAAGGATTAGAATCTTGAAGACACTTGAAGTTTTTTTCATGAGAATCAAAGCTAGAGAACCTGAAACAAAAATATTTAAAAGGGGAATAAGGAACATTACAAATATCCACAAACAGTGGAAGGAATACATTTCAGAGATTAAAAAGTTGAAACAAATTTATAAAAATGATTTCGAATGGAAAAAAAAATCTCTCAAACGGTAGGCAACTGCAATAAATCTAATAGCTGTAAAAATTATTAACAAGTTAAAGAAAAAGGATGCTTGAAATGAAAACAAAAACCCATAAATTTATATAACATAACGGGAAATGATAACCAAATAATCCAACAAATTTGCTATGAAAAAGCTGTTGGGATGAAACAGACCGGGTATTCACTTGCAAGTATAGGCTTATAGAAGCCATATACATGAGACATGTTGGTCTTTATGGAAGGTGAACTAAGAAAATTTAGATGAAACGATTCTATTGATGGAGCATTTTTTACAAATTTGTGAATGTAGATTGGCAAGCATACCATCCAGTCAGTACAAACAACAAGTACGTACATAACTACCATCTCAAGAAGAACTTTCCAACCAATTTACACAATTGAATAAAGTAGCTGTTCCATCATAGCAAGCATTTGTATAATCAACTCCTTCAATATCAGTGTTCCCGTATTCCTGAATGTTTACGTTTACAGACTACAAATCAGAGCAAAGTTAAACAGACAAATTTCCCATGAATATACCATTACATTATAAATATAATTTTTACTGAAACAGCGAGAAGATAGCTTCCATGTTTAGGGTTTAGGAAAAAAATTTAAATATCTAACCTTAAAATCTTCATGAGCCATGTTTTAATAGACTTGCTTTTATCCATCACTGTTTCACTACCAACTTCCAAGTGGCCAATTTGCTTTGAATCAATCCGATATTTCTCAAGTAGAGAAGTGACGACTGTCAAGCTGAATAAAAAACTTAATAGACAATTGGATCATAACAGATCATCATTGTTCAGACAAAAGCAAACAAGAAAAGCAATAGTGAATATGTTATCTTACAGATAAATTTAAAAATATATTGCAAAGGAAACAAAAAAGCTAGCTTAGCATATATAGCATTTCAACTTATCATAAAATCACATATACCAATAAATTGTGTTGGGATTTCATAAAATTCTAGGAATTAATAACAGAGGAATTCAATCTACAAAGATAATTTCTACTCAGTTCACACTGTAGAAATCTTTCAACTAATGTTCTCTGGACAAAGATGCTCCCACTGAAACAAATAAACAGTATCCACAGCACTCAAATCAAAGGATGGCTTCATTAGAGCGGAAAGTTCACTATCAAAGGATGGATTCATAAGTTGACAACAGCAGTTCAAAAATACCATACTTCCATGTAAAAAGATTTATTCCAAGAAAATAATTTTAAAAAATAGCTCGACAATCTTATTTTTCTATACTTTTTACTTCATCAAATTTGAAGGGCGTGATAATGATAGAAGGATCAAAAGTAGAATTTCCTTAATCACCAAAATTGATTAGTTAGGTATAACATTAATCATTTAACAATTTTTTTGTCAGGATCGAGGTTCTGTAACTTATCTTAATTCCTTTAAATCTGCCGAACTCTTGGATTCAGTAAATTCAGAATTTACGACAAAAAAAAAGGAAACGACCAATTTAAGTTGCTGTGAGATTTCGTATGATGTTTTTGGAGTTTGGAAGGTTTTAACTCAAATCCTACTTAAATCTTGCTTAAATCTTGCATCCAAAAAGTCCATTAAGCTTTTGAGGATTTTTTTTTTTCTTTGGGATTTGATTTTAGGTATAAAACAAAATTTTTAATGGCTACATGTAAATTTATATTGGCTGTTCTTTACTCTTTAAGATCGTTCACATCAACATTGGTGAAAGGGAAGAAAGTAGCGAAAAAGTTTCTACTTTTGAACTATCCCTGTCCAAAGTAGGGATTCCATAAAAGAACTCTTTTTTTTTTTTGGGAAAACCTGGAGCAAAAGCCCATGTATTAAAGAAAAATCAATTACAGGTAAGCTTATAGGAAGAAGAAGAAATGTCAACAACAAAATCCACCAAACCGCCTAGAAAAATAGCGATAAGGGATCAAAAATTACAATCAGAAGACTCAGAGATATAAGACCAGAACCTAGTCATCAAAATCTATCAGAAGATAGCCATCATAGCAGCGGAGAAGACTCAGGTTGCCAAAGTTAATCGAAGGCAAAAGGAACGGAGCAGCATAACACTTAAGATGATTGTATGGCCATCACAGAAACTCCAGCCGCAAACATCAAAATTCCATTTAGTCCCACAGCCAAGTTGCAACACCGGCCATCCATGGATAGAATGGATTGGTTTGGCCTTGCTAATCATCGTCTGATTGTCAAAAATCCAACACCTGAAACAGTCATCTAACAGAAAATTGCCAAAACAGGTATTCAAAAAATAGAAATCACAACAGCCTTGAAGTCGAACAAAATAAAATGGTAAGAACTGAATCACGCCTATCCCAAAAACTTCCTTCCCAACAATAAAAATTAGCAATCCATCATCCAAAACTGTAGTAGAAATGAAGTTCCGCCTCTCCCATGAAAGCAGGTAGACCACCCAATGATGCTATAGCACATTAGCAGGTTCATCACAGCCAAAATACCAACAACCCAAAACCAGGTATGGAAGGCAACACACCAAACATTATATACCAATAAACCTTTGAAGCAAAAAATCAATTCTTTTCAACTTTTTAAGTTTGAAACAGATAGCAGTGGAAATAGTACTTATAATTTTAACTGAAGCAACCCTCAAATTAGAGAATCGACGGTTGTTTCTCTCCCTCCAAAGATGATAGATGATGCAGCTAATACATAAGTAACAAAAATTCTTTTCCAACCTGCTATAGAGCTGCGAATTCTCAATGAAATCATAAATCTGAGAGAGATTGGGCCTCATTAAAAAGCAGTTTAGATCAGACAACATAACCGTGAGGATATTAAAGGAGAAATCACAAGCAAAAAATAAGTGGGAGTAATTTTCAAGATTGTTAAAACAATAAGAGCATTCATGAGAAACCTGTATCCCCTTATGCAATAAATTATCAGCAGTTTTGAGTTTCCCAATTATTGCAATCCATGCAAAACAAGCATATCTAAGGGCACATTTTTTGTGCCAAATGAAATTAAACCAGTTAACCTCCGTCAAATGAGAGTAGAAATGAGAAATAAAATCTCTGAATGATGGTTTGGAAGAGCCTTTCCATAAAAATTTAGATTTCTCATTATATTTGTGTCAAAAATCGCAGCAGAGAGAGCATAAGGTATTATAACATAAAGTTGCCATTGACCATCATGAATAAAATCGTTCATCGATTTATCAGCAAACACAGAGATGTTGTAAAATTCAGAAATCAAGTTTCCATGCTGCCACGGGTCCAAAATCATAGAAAAGGCACTATCTTGAGACACAAAAAAGGAGATACAATCTTTAATCTTTAAAGCAATAGCACAAATTCTTTTCCAAAATTTGGAGGCATGAGGCGGCGGAGATTTCCAAGGTGAGTCAAATTTAGCTTTATATAGGTGCTCAAAAAAGATTGAAACTTATAAAATCTATAGATGATAGAGCAATTAACACCATGAGAAAGAGCATCAACAGATGGAATACAAAGGCCTCCAAAACATTTAGGCAAGGTAACCCTAAACCCTAAAGAACTCTTTTTAGGTTCAACATATTTTAATCTGCATCTTCTGGACTCTATTTTTAGTCATGAATGTAATTTCATTAGATCACATGTACAAACATATGGTAGCTATTTATAGCTTTAGCATTGTTGGGGATGTAACTCTTGTTGAGTCTTTTTTGTGGCAAACTTTTCACAATATATAAAAATTATTATTATGTCAAACGCTTTGGTGAAAGATCAATACAGATAAACTTTTACATGTCTTTCCTCAATCAACTTGGTATAGGATAACAAGGAAAATACTATGGCAACTGTGTGAGAATTCTCTGGAGATGTTTATTTAATGGTTGGTTTTCTTTTGCATTTGCTGAAAATTAGAGTGATTTCTCCAATCTAATTTTGAACTAAATCAACTATGAATGTGAAAGAGTATTTTTATTTGCAAGGATATGATACACTTAATGTTTTGTGATTACCATATTCAAAAAGTCAACTGATGAGAGCCCTAATTCATTTGCACAAGATACTAATAAGGATTCACATGTCACAAGATACTAATAAATCCGATATTTCATTTTCTATAAATGAAAATTGACAATAGTAATCTTGTATGTCAATTGATAATGAAACAAATGAGTGGGAGTGATTTTCAGGATTGTTTAAAAAAAAAAAGATCATTCATGAGAAACATGTATCCCCTTATGCAATCATTGCAATCCATGCAAAACAAGCATATCTAAGGGCATATTTTTTGTGCCAAATGAAATTAAACCAGTTAACACCCATCAAATGAGAGTAGAAATGAGAAATAAAATCTCTGAATGATGGCTTGGAAGAGCCTTTCCATAAAAATTCAGATTTCTCATTATATTTGTGTCAAAATCGCAGCAGAGAGAGCATAAGGTATGCTAACAGGAAGTTGCCATTGACCATCATGAATAAAATCATTCACCGATTTATCAGCAAACACAAAGATGTTGTAAAATTTAGAAATCAAGTTTCCATGCAGCCAGGGTCCCAAATCATAGAAAAGGAGCTATCTTGAGACACAGAAAAGGAGAAACAATCTTTAATCTTTAAAGCAGTAGCACAAATTCTTTTCCAAAATTTGGAGGCATGATAAGGAGGTGGAGATTTCCAAGGTGAGTCAAATTTAGCTTTATATCAGGTGCTCAAAAAAGATTGAAACATAAAATCTACATATGATAGAGCAATTAACACCATGAGAAAGAGCATCAACAGAGGGAATACCGAGGCCTCCAAAACATTTTGGCAAGGTAACCCTAAACCCTAAAGAACTTTTTTTAGTTTCAACATATTTTAATTTGCATCTTCTGGACTCTATTTTTGGTCATGAATGTAATTTCATTAGATCACATGTACAAACATATGGTAGCTATTTATAGCATTAGCATTGTTGGGGATGTAACTCTTGTTGAGTCTTTTTTGTGGCAAACTTTTGACAATATTTAAAAATGATTATTATGTCAAACAATTTGGTGAAAGATCAATACAAATAACCTTTTACATGTCTTTCCTCAATCAACTTGGTATAGGATAACAAGGAAAATATTAAGGCAACTGTGTGAGAATTCTCAGGAGATGTTTATTTAAAGGTTGGTTTTCTTTTGCATTTTACTGAAAATTAGAGTGATTTCTCCAATCTAATTTTGAACTAAATCAACTATGAATGTGAAAGAGTATTTTTATTTGCAAGGATATGATACACTTAATGTTTTGTAACTACCATATTCAAAAAGTCAACTGATGAGAGCCCTAATTCATTTGCACAAGATACTAATAAGGATTCACATGTCACAAGATACTAATAAATCCGATATTTCATTTTCTATAAATGAAAATAGACAATAGTAATCTTGTATGTCAATTGATAATGAAACGATCTTAAATATCAGAGGGACCAAAATAAAATAAATTGGCAAGCAAAAAAATTACTTGTCCTAAAATAAGATTACATAAGTTACAAACTCTCGTTAATTGAATCCTTACAAAATGAATCTAGCTAGATTTTATCATAAGCAAGACTCAGCTAATTGGGTGGACATAAATATCTAATAAACTGCTATCACAATAATTACATGAGTAATTGTCTTAGTTGATGATTCAAAAAGGAAGGCAAATCCACCTCACAAGCAAGAAGCTTGATGTAAACAATAAGTAATGATTAAAGAAAGCATCCTCAAGCAGAAAGAATGAAACTGGATAAATGAGCATGGAAAGATCAAAATACAACTTTCACTGCACAAACATCTATTAATGTGGTGTAAATTTGGAATGAATATTTATAGTAGTATGATTGAATTGAAGCGCACAAACCTAACAATTATCCAGTGAGGAAACATTAACAGAACTTATCACAAGGGATGCACTTTGAGTCATGCCAAGCCTTTTGAACTAGGTATTGGCGCTCAAAATTGAGAAGAAATCCATTGCATTTCCATGTTTGTCATGATTTCCTTATATATCAAATACTCTTTTCCTTTCTAAAGATTTAGAAGAACAACATAAATTTTTTATTATAACAAAAATAAACCATCAACTTTTTTCATCTGGGCTTAGGACCAGCATTGACAGTTTTAAAATTTCTTTGTATAATGTTATCTCTAGGTAATTTATTGACTTTGTACTGAGGCAGACAAACGCACCAAAGTTCATGGTCACTTGTTCATATATTGTAAGTAAGCATGTAGTTAGGCTAAGCAACTCTAAACTGATGATCCCAAGAAGATTTAAATGCATATCTTTAGTAGCAGTTATATAGTTAAGAAAATCATTATGAAGTTTGTTTGTAGTCATTCTACAACCGTCGCATGATCATTACAATATTAGTTTGCTAAATGATCATTTTGAAGTCATCTACAATATACCAAGTCAAACATATTAGTTCTTCTTGCACAGATTTAATAAAAGAAATATATGAACTACAGCTATTGAAAGCATAATATCACAAAATTTTTAAATTTTCTTGAAATAAAATAACAAAATGTATAAATAACTTAACTTAAGCATAAAATAATAATATAAATACATCAACACAAATTTTACGAAACATAAGGCAAACACAAAATGCAAAATAAATACATAGAATTAAATATCTTCAATAAACAAGTTTAAAACTTCTTATAAGTATATTTAAGACAAAATAAACAATTCATATATAGTATGAGTACAAAGATTAAAGATTTCACAAACAAATGTTCAAAAGTTATTATATTCAATGCTTATCCAAAATTATATCTAAAAATGGGAAAAAAAATAGAAACATATCTATAAGAATTGATTATAATTTTATCCAAAAATATTTAACATACTCTCCAAAATAAGAAATTATGTTATATACAAAATCTATCAATGATCATAGGATAGAGTGAAGAAAAGTTGTGAATGCATATCTCACAAATCTATATGAATAATTTGATAAACCAATTTGATATGAATAGATAATCTTTAATTTCCAAAAATAATCAATGCTTATCCAAGAAATTTATCTTTAAAATTAAAAATAAAATAAAAATAGAAACATAGTCTATAAGAATATATTGCAACAACAATAATAATAAGTTCCATGTATTATCTAAAATAAGAAATTATGCCATGTATAAGATCTAATAATGATCATAAGACAATGAAAAAAAATGATGAATGCTTATCTCAAAAATATATATAAGTAATTTGACAAACCAAATTGATATGAATAGATGACCCCGAATTAATAAAAAAATCAATGCTCTTCTAATAAATATAACTAAATAAATAGACAAATATAACATATATGATAAGAATAGATGATCTTAAAGTAAGTTTAAACTATAAAAACTTGTCAAGAAATTATTTCTAACTTGGGAATCATAGATGATATCTAATAAAATCGCATAAAATGCAATATCAAATCTCTCAAACCCAAATTTAAAATATCTTGTTAAAAAAAAAAGATAAAATCAAATATAATAATACAAAAAAGTAAACAACCATGATCAAGGACCAAACCTTTTATCTTCTAAATCTAATAGTTCCTATTGAAGGTAATGTTATTTTGTAGTTTCCTTCTTGTATTTGGATTTGTTCAAAGGATGGAGATTACAAAAAATGATGGTGACTAAAATGAATCCAAAATTTTGATTTTGTTCTCTTTAACTTATGGATGGGGTATCATGTTGTAGGAAAATAAACAGTTGGCTTGGAGAAAGACCTTCCTTTAGCTTAATTCAATCCACTTCTTCAATTCATTCCTATTAAACTAATCATCCCAATGTTATCATGTCATTTTGTGACTCTCCGTTTAATATAATAAAATCAAGGTAATCCAAAAGGTTACGTTTACGATGAAATCCAAATTCATCTCTCTACTCATGTTTTGGAGGTTTTGCCCATGTTAACCTCTATTTTATATAAGGTCAGGAAGACCCATCCTTATCTCTACCTAATTGATCTAATGGTTAACAAGGCTTCAGGTGTCAACCATCTAAATTTCAATTTTGGACTCAATCTATTCAAGCTTCAAATTAATTTAAATCTCAAATCAATCTAGACATCAAATAAATTCAAAACTCAAACCAATACATACCTTAAATCAATACAAATCTCAAGTTAAGCTAGACTTCAAACCAATCTAGACTTCAAACTCATCCAATCTTCACACTTAGACTTCAATTAATCATTAATCAAGCATGTAATCAAGCTCCAATCATATCCATTCACTAATAATCATCCAATACATTTCTATTGATATGAATATTTAAAAATTAATAAATAAAATTTGGAATCCATCTCAAACCAAAAATATTGACCAAAATCTAGAGCTAAAGGCATGTCTTGGAAACCTTTTTCAATGATTTTTCAAACACTTTAAACCTATTCAAATAAACCCTAATTCATGATATATCAATTTAATATTAATTATGCATGTCTATAGGCTCAACCCTCAAAATTTGAGCTCAATTTTAGGTCTCTAACCTCAAAAACAATTTTCAAAGGATGTAAAACCTTCAAATATTTATGACCTATGCCACTAGACCCTCCACCATGTGGATTTTGACCTTAGGAATTTCCCCAAGACCTGTAATCATATCCATACCCTATATTATGATAGTTGTGCTCTAAACTATATTTTTTTCAACCCACTTTGACCCCTAGTTGACTAGGGGTCAAAATGACCAAAAAACCCCTAAAGAGAAAAATTGAAGTTTCCTCCAAACTTCAACATGACTCAATCAAATAAAACCATAAAATTTCTTCAAATGAGTTATAAATATCATTAGGGATGCATTAGACTCAAACCTAGACTGTGGTCAAGCTTGGTTGATGAAGTCAACCTATTTTGACCAAAAATGACCAATGGGGGTTTGAATTGCCATTTCAATCCAATTAGCCTCATCCTTGCATGGGATCACTTCCTTTCAACCCAAAACATCATTTCAAACATTTTGGATCCAAACCTAGGCCCTAGGTCAACTTGGCTGACCAAGTCAACCTAGGTTGACCAAGCAACACCTTAAGGGTTCAAACAGTTAATTTGATTGAAATAACTTTTCTAGCCATTGAGACCACCTCCAATATACTTCAAATATTAAGCAGTGCCTATTGAGCCCAGTCAAATCCCTTGGGTCAACTTGTTTACCCAAGTCAACCTAAATTGACCAAATAGGCCCCTTAAGGGTCTAAAGGGTCTCCTTAGCAATTTAGGGTTTCCTCTCATGAGCTGTTGGTTCTGCTCTCCTGGTGTGTTTTTTTTGCATTTTTATCTTTGATATATTTCCTTGTTCGTTTCTTAGCTTGTTTTGTTCTTTGTTTTGAGGTTCATTTTAGTTTTCCAGCTTTAGTCTATCGTCATCCATCCTTTAATTTTCTTCATATCCTAATGGCAAATCTCGATCTTTAAGGATGTTTTGGCTGGATATTCTTTTTCTCCTTCTAAACTTCATTTTGTTCAAACTTCATTTAAAAGTTTTCCTGCTTTTATGTTTGAGGATTTTGTGATTTCTCAACTGGCCTCTCCATTCACTTTAACGTTAGTTGGCAAATTCCATCTTTAACGACCAAATCTATATGTTATTTGCAAATTTTTTGTTAACCTGAAACTTTCAAGATTCTTTCATATTGATTTGTCGGATCAGAGGCATATTGCAATTCAACTTTCTAATAATCTTGATTATAGTCAATTGCTTTCAAGGAAATCTTACTATATTCAAGCATGATAGATGCATTTACTCAAATGGACACCAAATTTTGATGTTTTGGAGGAATCCCCTATTGCTCCTATGTGGATCTCATTTTCGAATCATAGACTTCATTTCTTTAATTCACAAATTTTATGTGGTGTGACATCAATTTTTGGTAAGCCTCTGCAAACGGACCAAGCTACTGCATCTATTTCTTGTCCATTTGTGGCGCATGTTTTAGTCAAGTTATATGTTTTTAAGAAACATCTTAATGAGATCTGGATTGCGTCAGAGTTGAATGGTTATTTCCAAAATGTTGATATTGAAATTTTGCACATTTTTTGTACTCACTTTAAAATGCATGGCCATGGTTTAAATTAGGGGTGTCAATATTTGACAAGACACGAAAACCCGACCCGGACCCGACCCGGAAAATTCGGGTTGAACCCGACCCGATTTCAAAACGGATAGGGTTCGGGTTCCAGAAATTGACCCGTTTAAAAAATGGGTCGGGTTCGGGTTGACCCGGCGGGTCGCCGGGTCAACCCGCCAACCCGTTTAATTTGAAAAATTTCGAATCCCGCCTCTGCCCGCTGCTCGCCCGTGCCTAGTTTAAATGACCGTTACAGGTTGCATCCACATCTTTATTAGGAGAAGAATTGTTCCAAACAATCCCAAGAAAATGTGATTATTTTGGCTTCTCATGATCATGAGATTCCTAATCTTGGAGAGGTTGAGGGAAATATTCGTAAACCGCATGATAATTTTGAGGACCTAATATAATCTCCAAGTGTTCATATTAAACCGCCCTTCCCCAATGTTGATGTTCCTATTTGTTTACAAGGAGATAATATTAACTCTATCTCTATCTTGTCTACTGGTTATGAAAATATGGATGAGCAAATGTTGTCTATTACTACTTATCAAAATAATGTTATTTCATCTTCTATTACATGCATTATTAACAAAAAATTTCTTGATGTGGATTTTATGATGTTCTTTAAGAATTGTTCTAATATTATTACTTCTCAATATGTTATAAATGATCAAGAGAATGTGGTGGAAGTTAATGCTGGTATTTATTTGAATAGTAAAGAAAATTTGGGGAATGGCTATACCCTAGAGGAGGGTGAATTGGCTCAGGAGGAGGATGGCCAAGCCATTGTGGAAGGAAATGTTGGGTTAGTTATGAGTAGTGAAGAAAGTGTGGAGGAAGGTTTTATTTTTTTGGAGGGTGAATTGCCTCAAAAGGTAAGGAATTTGGGCATGCATAATGACAATAAGCTTCCCTTTAATTCTCATTATCATAGTAATGCTTTTATTGATACGAAGGATATGGATATTGTTGCTCAATGTGTTGCCAAAGATGATAATGACACTAGCTATACCAAGTTTTAAAATAGGAGAGGTAGGAAAAATAAGAGCTTTATTTTATAATCTCTTAGGATGACCAATTCTCAAACTAGTCATTAACACCTTTTTTATGTTTAAATCTATTATTTGGAATGTTAGGGGCACTGGATGCCCCTCTTCTAGGTTAAGGGATAAGAACTTATGTTGTATTTATAATGTCTTTATTCTTGTTTTGCTTGAACCTCTTATTTGTGCTTCTAAATTACTTAATACTGCTAGATTTCTAGGCTTTAAGCATTCTATTTTGAATTCTGCCAATAAGATTTGTGTGTTATGGAAGGACCCTATTCGAATTGATGTTATTAGAGATTTCACTCAAGTCATGCATTGTAATATTAAATTTTTAAATTTGAACTGTTGTGCCTCTTTTATCTATGCTGCTTCTTCTCGTAATACTCAAAAAGTGTTAGGGGAGCAAATCACTAATTTTATAGTATTTCTAACTTGCCCTAGCTTGTGGGTGGTGATTTTAACACTATTTATATTCCTTCTGACTATATTGGGGGCTCTACTCCTATCTATCACTCTGTGGATGATTTTAATAATATGATTATGAATTGTAATTTAGTTGACACTGGTTTCTCTGGCAACAAATTCACTTGGAACCATGGTCATTTATGGCAATGGTTGGATCAAGTATTATTTAATGATAGTTGGCATAACTCTTTTGATTCTATTTCTATTGAGCATTTTAGCAGAGCTCTTTCTGATCATTCTCCTATGTTAATTAGCCTCAAGATTAGGCATATAATTTCCTTGCCACATTTAGGATTTCAAAACAAGTGGTTACTTCATGATTCGTTTCTAGACATGGTTCAAGAAATTTGGCATGCCCCCTTGCACCCTGATAATTATGTTCATGGCATGAAGGAATTTTGGTTTAAACAGAAAAGACTTAAATAAATCATCAATTGGTGGAATGATAATGTTTTTAAAAATATTTTTACAAATATCTTGAATACTGAAAACAAAGTGAACACTATTGAGCTTAACTGTCAATTATTCCTTATGATGAAAATTTCAGTTTGCTTAGGGAGGCTAAATATAGTCTCTTTAAATTACAAGCTCAGGGGGGAGCCTTTTGGAAAAAAAAAAGTGGTTGTGAAGCACCTTATTGAAGGAGATAATAAAACCAACTATTTTCATGCTTTAGTTAATTGGAAACGTGCCAAAAACTCCATTAATAAAATCAATCCCGATGATGGTTATGTTATTAAGGATGTTGAGGAAATTGCTAATTTGGCGGTTCAGCACTTTCAAAACTATCTCAATAAAGATTTTACTCCTGGACATATAGATAATCTCTTTATTATCCCTATTCTCATCTCTCAAGAGGATAATGATTTCCTCTCTAAACCCCCTTCCTTAGAGAAAATTAAAGAGATTTTTTGTGGATTGAATGGTGACTCTATGGCTAGGCCGGATGGTTTTTCTACTATCACTACAAGAAAATAGGTAATTAGTGACCAACAAAATTGGTCGCTAAAAATGTTTATTTTGACGCTAAAGCAAATAGCGACCAAAAATATTTGGGTCGCTGATTTGTCGCAGTAGCCTCGTCGCTGAGGCTTTTAGCGACCAAAATTTTTTTTGGTTGCTAAATTAGCGACCACTAATTAATATTGGTCGCTATAATTGGACATATTAGCAACCATCTTTTTGGACGCTAATGAATATTTATTTGGATGCTATTTAGTAATTTTAATAATTAATTTTATTAATTACAATTTCCCTTTAGCGACCAAAATAAAAATTGGTCGCAAAATAATCAACCTAATAAATCACATGCCCCATTAATTTCATGAAGTTTTGGTATATAGTTGTGGATATAAAAGTTATGATATTTAATTTGTAAAAAAATTTATTATCCAATTATTATTCCTTAGTTATAACAATTAAGATCAATCCATCACTCATTTAAATTGCAATTACTTAGATAAATTTCATAATATATAAATAACACATTTTATGAGCTTGAGGTATCAATAATAAAAAGCATAAAAATCCAAAAAAAATATATTCAATCTCAGTATCATTGTCAAGAATTTACTAGGAGAAAATGAAAATTATATTCATTCATATGCTTTTACAAATACATCCATCAATTAACATAAAAAATGCGATCTCATAAATCATTAATCATTAAATCTTAATGTTTAAAAAATAATAACATCTAGTTAACATAAAAATCTTTCATTAACTTTTATGCAAATAAATATAAAATTACAAACTCAGCTCTATCAAAGGTAAATGACAACATCAACCTATAATCACATTTAACAAAGCTTGTGCATTCGGAAGAGAAAAGCACTCCCTTCGAAATTGTGTTGCAGCTTTGAGGGTTCCAGTATCCTTTAATCACAGATCAATCAATTCCCTTCCTGCATAGGTTTGTCTTAAAAGATAAGAAGTTTTTCAGAAAAAGGAAAAATGACACCCACACTAAGGGTATTTTGTGGAGAAAAATAGAAGTTCTAAGAGAAAAGCGGAAATAATGGAAGCAGTAACCTTATTAACAAAATTTTTCTGGTGAAAAACACTATCCCCCTGTAAAATTTGATGTAAAAGATAATTGTTACACTCTAGTCGCGGAGGTCAACCACAGATTATTAAACCGGAGGGGGGGGGGACAACTTTTAACCATCATATTAATGCTTCATGAGCAAGGCGCATGGAAATATAGTCCAATACAATGATATTACTATTTTACTTCTTAAAAAACATAACAACATACTTACAAGGACATTTATGAAATTTCCTAAAACTTGAATAATAATTGGTAAGTCATGACTCATGAAGTTAAATAAGATCAATTAGTTTGAGATATGATCCTTGCCCTTGTGATATTAAATGCTTAATTTTCACAAAAGCTGCTTCCAGGAACATTCAATCAGCCAATATTTAAACGCATAAAGGAATCAAATATACCTTGAAAAAAAACTCTAAGATGATATGGATCTAGTTCAATGTGAGCTGACAAGAAGGAACCCCTCTAATGAGTCATGTAATGATAAATCGTTCTAATGTTGGTCTACATCAACATGACAATTATGCATATACAAGCTAAAAAAGCCCAAACATGCATACAAGAAATCAAAGAAAATGTACCTACCTCCAGCATCTCCTCTGGATCATCATTGTACAGCATGTGAATGAGGCAAGCAACCGAATTTTTCCCCTCCTTGAAATCGTCCTCATCTTGAATCTCATCCATATCCTTGATAAGCCCTTTTATTAAGTCAAATAATGCCTCAACCTAGGAAACATAACTATTTTCAGTTAGAATTAATAACTGAAATAAATGTTAGGTTGCTAAATTTACCTTGTCTGCAGTAGATATGTAGGTATTGTTCTTCATGATGCTTTGAATAACATAAGCATCCAGATCAGTATTAGTACCCTCTCCCAAATCATCCTGTTTCAAAAGCAATAGTATTTGATATATGGATTTTAAATCATCCATATGAAATGAGCAAATGCAATTTGATACTATGTCAGAAGTTACAAAAATACATAAGTTATTCCTATAAGCAAACATCCAAGAAATATGTAAGGCTACGTAAAAAATACATTGAAAATAAAACCATCTCTTATTGTCTAATTCTTAATAAAAAAGTCAAATTCTCATAAAATAAATACTTTGCAGCAGTGGTTGTCTTTTTTAAACCTTCTTGATGCCTCACCAACACAAAGAAATAAAAACTGGCATACATAACCAAATTGAGTATTCAGTAGCTGAAAATAACTTCCAACTTCCATAATATTGCTCACGACCTCATAAAAGAAATAAAATAGAGTCAAGATTTATAAAATAAAAAAAACTTGCTTTGTGGCATGATCGAGAGAGACAAGCAATTACTTTTTATAAAATAAATCAAGCAGGAAAGTTTTGAAGGCTTACGTTGCCTCTTCAAGTGAGTAGACACGAAGCTCATACATGACCTAGCGTGCAGAAATTGGAAGACGTGTGGGAGTGGGAGAAGTTGTAACATCCATAGCATCAAGGCTCCTCTGTGATGGAATTCCTAAATCACCTTCCAAGTCAGGTAGCATCCATGCAACACAAGCTACCAAGAACCTCCAACACATTCAGGCACACATATATGCTGAAAGTTCTACTTATGATCAATGACCCTACTTTCCTAAGGATTGAACTTAATGACATGACTGCTGCAGCTATCCATACAGGGAAATTGACCGAGCTAGCATTTATTAAATTAACGAAAACCACCCCAATCCTTCAATGATCACCTTTAGCTGAAAACTATAAGCAAATGCTAGAAAACTTACTAATTGATTACAAAAAACAAAAGATAATAATAAGCACCAAGCCACAAACAATCAATAATTGCACCAAATTCACAGCCAAATTCATACAACTGCGAGAGCAAATCATGCGGGGATGTATAAGAAATTCAGTGCAAATGTACAATTAAAAAACAAAAGATAAAAGTATACCCATAGTTCGTAGTTATAATTAGAACAAAATAACACAAAATCTAAACATTAAATTTTTGTACATTTTTGTAGCTACAAGGTTAGTCACATATAATTTCAGTTTCCTTCTATTTTCATTATAAAAAGGTGGTGTCATTATTAGAGTTTCAACACAATAGATTAAAAAAAAATGTAGAGAATGCATTACACTGTGCATATCTCTAGCAAAAACTTCACCATCTTCATCATAGTTGAAACTAAAGTACATAAACAAGAAGTAGACACAATGAGGCGGACCTGAATAAAAACTCTACATGTTTTTGTGTATTGATTTTCTTCTAATTATTTGCTTTCAGTGATTTCAATTAGATCATGAACTAATTCCCTTGCATCAAATAATTGATCTAGCATCCGTTCTTGTAGATAGTGACAAATCAGTTTAAAGAAAAAGTAATGAAATAAGAAAAAGATAGCATATCGTTGAAACATAAAGCACCTCACCTAGAAGTAATGAAATATTTGTAACCCGCTCATATTGAGCGGGTTTCTAATTCCCGCAAAACAACTCAATTTAATAAATACCTGTATTTGTTTTGCTTTACACTCCTAATTCAGGCAACCAAACAGCCCCTAAATAATATTTCATCATACACCAAGGTAATGCAACAAAGTTATAGATTTTTGTGCACGGCTTGTTCTTAATAAATTAAAAATGATTATAATAGAGGCATGGTTTGAATGAAATAATTAGCGCCAAATAATTAGGAAAGAAAAATTTAGAACTAAAGTAGCATGGATCGAAGCTGTTTAAATAATTGGCAAAGAAAATGCTTAACATTTCAAGCAATACTCCGTAGGAACAACCAAAAAATGAGGATTTAGAAAGTAAGACCAGATAGTTATGAGGTAATGATGACCATGATTAGATATTACATTAAAAATAAGTTATTTCACACCTAGCAGCCACCAAACATGATAGAAAACTATTTAAAAGAGACTAAAGAGAGCGTGTAAACAACAATCTATGAAATGAGAAGAATAGAAAATAAAGTATTCATGTTTACTAATAATAAAATTCCTCATACCCTAAGAGTGTAGGTTGTTCCAGGCCTAAAGTACACGTCGTATTTTTCCCCAATCTTCAGAAAACTGCAAAAATAGCATGATTTGAATAAACTTCTATTGCATAAGCTGTATGAAACATGATTTTTCCTCCAGTAGTCTGATATTTTGATAAATAAGCATAACGATTGAGACAAGTATTTAATTTCCTCCAACAATAATGATGCTATGTACGACGAATTAAATAAAGTACAGTATTGACAATCAAAACTCAAAGAAAGCTCGATGAAACAAAACACTCAATGTAAGGAAACATTCAATGTATTTAAACAGCTAAATTAAACAACATAGAGTATTCGTCTCACAGCATCATTAAGAATTGGGAACATAAATATTAAAATCATGTAAGGCAACCAGCACCAGAGCCATAACACTAACACAAAAAACAAAATTGTACTGATGGATTACTACAAGAGCAAACTCCGAGCATTAAAGACTCTTCCATTTTACCTAGAACCTCAGCTTCGTGAAGAACCATATGTTCTTCCCTGTCTTGAAGCTCTCCTCCAACCGCGCCTTGGAAGCCAAAATCTATTTCAAAACGAACCCGGTTAGCCAAAATCTATTTCAAAGATAAGACTTCTGTGAAGATATTAATAGAAGCTTCTCATCATGGTCCAGGAGAGAAGTAGAGCAATACCACATATATATTGATCTACACATAAGGAGCACTTTCAAGAGACACACTTCCCAGTCTTACACACAATCCACTTTTCACACACACATGATTCACTTTTCACAATCATCCATACGCTTCACCATTCACATACACAAACTTCACCTTTTAAAACCCTTTTACACGCTTCAAAATTCAATGCACCTTTTAAGCGCTCCAACTTTCAATACCTACAATTCAAATTTTAACACAAATACACTTTACTTTGACTTTTAAACATTTCTGCATTTCACATGCACTTCACATTTCATACCTACACACAACACTTTCCTAACACACTTTTACACATTTCACTTCCACAACTCTTCCCAACACATATACCATTCACAAATACTCCAATTTCAAACAATCATATACCATTCAACCTACGTACCTCACTTTCAATATAAGAACTTTTCAAAACATCTCATTTTCCCACACGATCACTTTTCAAAACATTTCTCTTTTTAACGCAAGCGCTTTTCAAAACACTTTCTTTCAACGTCAACATTTTCAATTTTCATTCACTCAACACATATATTTTCATTTCCTTTCCAAAACCTCGATACTTTTCAGTTTTCACTTTTCAAGATACACTCAAGTCTCCACTTTTCAAAATACACATCAAACCTTCACATAACATGATATCAAGTCATGGTGTAATATTTAAGATTCAAGAAAGTGCATAAGGATATTATCATTAATCATAATTTCTTGAGGCTAAGATGTATTTCCATGAAGACATGGACATATATACTGAATTTTGAAATACTATATACAACAAACTCGAACTCCATCAAATGCATATAGCTATTTGCTTAAGAACTCATAGTCATCAGATCTTATGACCAATTCAGCAAGCAAACCCATATCCAACGAGACGCAGCAAAGTGGAGAGAAAGCTCAATCTTATCATTATCACATCAATTCGTTGCTTCCACGAATTTTTTTACCTTCTTACATGCACAAAAAATTATAAATCAATCAAAGAACTTTTCAAGCCCAAACTCAAAGCGATCAAATCAGACAACATGCTGGCCTTTAGAATGAGAGATCTATTAGGAAGTTTCAGCACAATATGTTTTATCACTACACACAGTAATTATTAAGCAAGCCATGACATCCCTATGATCATCTTCTCATATTTTGAGTAAAAAGAAAGCAAAGAGAGGGATATCGTTACCTTTATAGCAATGAAGTTCCTTGTCAACTAGAGGAAGAAGAGAGCAAGGCTACAGCTTCCTAGGGGTTTCGGTTCTGTTTCAATCCTATGGGAGAGTGGAGATCGGCTGTTGGAAACGGCGACCTAGGGCAAGAGTCGGTCGGGGAGAAAGATCGGCTTCAAGCTGGCTCCCTTGGAGCGAAACTGAGAGTGGGAAACGGGCTGGGGCTCGGTCCTAGGGTTGGTGGATCGAGAGACGTCGGAGACCAGAGAGAGAGAGATACGGCTGACCTTGGGTTCGTGCAAAGCAAAGGTAGACGGGCTGGGGAAGACGTTCTTACCAAGTGGTTTCCGCCTGGAGCCCCTAGCCAACCGGAGACGGTTCCTCCTGGGGAATTCTTGCGAACCGAGAGAGAGCGGGGAGCCTTGCGAACTGGGAGGAGGCGAAGCCAGGAGGTTTTTCACGAACTGCCCAGAAGACGAGGCTGCTTTCGCGAATACAGGGGAGTGGGAGATTGTGGGAGTCTGAACCGCTCTAATGGAATCTAAAACTGCTTGATTCAAATTGATGACTAAATCGATGACTACAATATATGGATTGATTTAAAAATAATTTGAATTGATTATTCTAATCATAATTATAATCGATTTAATCAAATTAAATTTACTTAATATCAAGTTTAATGAATATTTATTTTAATTTTATTTTATTGATTTGAAAAGGTTGATTTAATCAATTTATCTGAATTAATGTTGATTTGATTTTAATAGGTTTGAAATGAATTTAATTTAGATTTAATCGAAGTTGTCATTTGTTAAATCAAATTTGCGCCAAGTCAATTTTATTTGAATTTGTGATGATTTAGGTCGAGTCAAAAGGTTGAGTCCATGCTACGGTGTTGGGTATCCACTTAAGGAAAATCCTAAAGACGACGTCTACACTAAACTACGAAGACCTACGTGCTAGAGATTGATTCCGGGTAAATTGACCTCGAATAATGAGGTCAACAATAAAATGTTAATGATATTTTAAAAATGCATTATGTACACAATTAAAAAGAATAATTAGTAACTAAAATGACATGTATATATTTGTGAAAAACAAATCTCTAGACTTTTAGTGACAAAATTAGCAGCCAATTTTCCATTTTGGTGGCTAATATCTAGATTCCTTATTATTTAGAGGCCACACTTACTTTTGGTCGCTAAAAGGTATCTTTAGCGGCCAATTTTTTTTTGTCTCTAATTTTTTGGTCACTATTGACCCATTTTCTTGTAGTGTATGTTTTTCCATAAACCTTGGCATATTATTAGTACCAATCTTTACTCTGCTATTTTGGAATTTTTTGTTGGTCACACTATGCCTAAATTTTTTATTTCTATTTCTATTGTTCTCATCCCCAAAATAACTCTATTAGTAATTGGAATGATTTTAGACCAATTAGTCTTTGAACCTTTTTTAATAAGTTAATCTCTAAAATTCTTATGAGTCTCTTAACTTCTTTTCTCCCTAAAATTATCTAACACTATCAAATGGATTGTTAAGTGGTGGGCTATTGCTGATAAAATTATTTTGGTTCAAGAATTTTGCATGACTTGGATGTTAGGGTGAGAGGAAGCAACATTATCTTGAAGCTTGATATTTCTAAGGATTATGAAAATGTTGATTAGAATTTTCTTTACAACATTCATCATTTATTTGGCTTTGTTTTAGTTTTATCAGTCTAATTAGAAATTGTATTGAAGAATTTTATTTTCTATTATTATCAATAATAAAAGCACTATTTTTTTTTTAAATTCTCTCATGGCTTAAGACAATGTGATCCTATCTATCCTACCCTTTTCATTATTACGGCTGAGTATTTTTCTAGATGCCTTGCCAACCTCTTTGAGAATCACCCTCGCCTCTACTTTAGAACCTTGAGTAGTTTTCCTATTTCTCATTTATGTTTTACTGATAATTTTATTGTGTTTACAAATGCTTCCTTAAATAGCATTAATAGACTTTGGGTTTCTTTCATAATTTTGAATTTGTTAGTGGGCTCTCTTTGAACGAGCATAAGTATTATTTTATTGCCTTAAAAAAATGCCTAATATTCATATAGTAGCTTTCAAAGCCCTGACTAATTTTGTGCAAGCTCACTTGCCTATTAAGTATCTTGGGGTTCCTTTTTTAAGGGTAGAAAGAAAACCTTTCTTTTTGATGATTTGATTACTTCGATGCAAAACAAGCTTTTGTTCTAGGATTCTAATTTTTGTGTTTTGGTGGTAGGCGTGTTCTTTGCTCTATCCTTGTTTATATTTTCCAAACTCTTTAACCTACTCATATGGTTTCCAATTGAATTGATAAACTTATTAATATTTTTTTTAAAAAAAGGGGATAATAGCAATTCTAAAATAATCTGGTCCCCTTGGGACAAGTGTTATGGTGTGTTGAATAGGGGTGCCTTGAGGTGTAACAGCATGTATTATTTGACCTATGCTTTTTCTCTCAAGTTGTGGTACACCATCCAAGCTAAAGTGAGCCTTTGGGCTAAGTTTAAGTTTGTTAAATATTGTGTGGGTAAGTATCCCATTTTTTGCTCTTTTAACAAAGGTGATTTTAAGTGTGGCAGCGACTTTGTAAGGATAAATGGATTGTTGAGCCTCATATTTCTTGTGGCCTTGGTGGTGGGAACATCTTATTTTGGCAAGATAGTTGGTTTGGCGCTCACTCTATTTCTTTCTTTATTAATACTTCTTCCAATGTTGCTGTTAAGGTGAATTTTTTCATTACTGAAACTTGTTGCGATTATGATAAGCTTGCGAATGTGATTCCTGAATCTATTATCCAATAAAATTCTAACCTCCCACTGAATACTGACTCGGAGGATTTATTATCATGCAATTTGTCCAAATATGGGGCTTTTAGATTACATGACGGTTGGAATGTTTTTGAAATGAATAATGATATTACTAATATTTTCTCCATGATTTGGCATAAAAGTATTCCTTCCACTGTTGCTATTTTCATCTAGAGAATTTTTCATAAGTTCATTCTTACTGACGATGACATAATGAAAAGTGGTTTTATTTTATCATCCAAATGCCATTGTTGTTAACACGTGGAGAATGTGCACCATATTTTTCTTTATGTTAAAACTTGGGCATATTTTGATGATATTTTGAAATTAAATTGCTTTGAGGCTACACTATCTATTAAAGCTATGCTCAACTCTTGGGTTTTTAATTTTAAAGGCTATATTAGAAATATTATTCCTTCTCTCATTTTGGGGTACTTATGGTTGGATAGGAATAATTTCATTTTAAATGGTGTTGGTATGAACCATCATAGGATTATCAAAAATATGAAAGATAAAGTTTTGAGACTTTTTTTTATTAATTGCTTTATGTTAAGAAATTTAAGAAATATTACTTTGTGGCTTCTAATTTAAGCCTCAAGTTAGAAGAAGACCATCCTCCTTCTGAACTTAGGTTTATTTACTAGATCAAACCCCCTATTAACTCTTATAAACTAAATGTGGATGGTGCTGTTAAAGGTTCCATCTTGGGGTATGGTGGAATTATCAGGGACAATCATTGGAGTATTGTTATGGCTTTTATGGGTCCCTTATAGATTTGTGACGTGAATTTGTTGATCTCTCGGCAATCCTGTATGGGATTAGACTTCATATTTCTCTTGATATTTTTAACCTTGGGATTGAAGTTGATTCTACTTTTAGTATTCAATATTTAAATAATGTTGATGATTATGTGTGCAATCCTACTATTTTTTATATTGTGAGGGATATTAAATAATTATTGATCTTTATTAACAACTCTTTCTCTCATGTGTTAAGGGAGTGGAATTCTTATGCCAAATGGCTGTTGCGGATCTATGGTTTATAATTTTGATGATAACAAACATTCCTTATTTCTTTACGATTGCCTTATGTGCTAACGTTTCAGGTCCACTCGATCAGACTGCAATCTAGAACCAGCTGAAGATTGGGTAGACTAGGTCTGTGTCAGTTTGTAATCTTTTTCCTTTCTTGAGTCTGTTGTATTTGGTGTGGCATCTGATGATTTGTAACTTGGAAGATTTTCTGTTGTGCCCTAAAAGATTTCTATTTTTGGTAATATCGATCTGATAAAAGTAGAAACCCTAATTAGGGCATCCTTATTAAAGCAGCCATCTTTATGCAAAACACATTGTCCTGGACAATTTTGTATCGGCCAGGACGATCGGCTTAATTCAGCAAGAATCTGCCGCCATATCTACTTAGGAAATTCTTATTTTTGGATATCGGCCTGGACTATAAATATCATCCAGGACGATCCAGGAAAATTTTTCCAAAATTTCTCAGGCTGTTTTGGAAAGCAATTAATGGGGATTTCTTCTGGGCTGATCGCAAGATCGTCCGGGACGATTAGACATCATCCAGTTTCATTTCAGGGCGATATTCAGGATGATTTTCCTCATATTTGAAGTAATCGGCTAGGACGATATGTCTATCGTCATGGACGATAATGGAGGCAACTTGCATTAATGAGCTCGTTTTTAGCTCTTCTATTTAAGCTATGACAAGGCAGTTTGTGAGTGTCTTTGGCAGCCATTGTAGCTTCGTTCTAGTGGGGGAAATTTGAAGAGAAAGCTTGAAAGGGAGAGAGGAAAGGGTGGAGTTTGAGAGGGGAAAAGATCCTGTGAGGGGGGACTCAAGGCAGTGTGGTGGGGGATCCACATAGTTGCTCCGGCAAGCTCGCACCTGAATACCGTCGGATTCAAGGCTTGTCTCGAGGGAAGTTCACCAAAGAAGAAGATCTCTTTGGTGTCAAAGGACCCAGCGACTCCGCCGCACCGGGGAAGGTGGAAGTGATTTTGTAAGGGCTTCTCCGCCTAGCTGTGGGGGATAAAGGAGAGACACTTTTGTAGTGCAATACTTGGAGGGTGCCTCCAAGGAGTGGACGTAGGTCAAGGTTTGACCGAACCACTATAAATCCGGTGTATTCTTTTCTTATTATTGCTTCCGCATTATTTAATTTCCGCACTTTGATTTCTATGGTGATTTTGGTTTGAGTTTTATCTTTGGCTTTAAAGTTATCCAATTCACCACTCTCTTTATTTAGCCTTGGGCCAGTTCTATAGGGCTTAACATCCCTAACGAACTTTCAATGGCTTGCTAATTTTGGGTGAGCTTTAGATTACTTCATTGATATTTCTTCTATGAACTTACATGCCCCCTTAAAAGGGCTTTTAAGATTAGATAAAATTGGTATTCCATATGTTAGACTTGGATGTGGTTGGGTCGATGGAGCTTGTTATTCTTGGCTTTTTTGGCTTGGGGGTTGCCTATTTAGTCTACTGGAGGTTATCCCCATTGAGTATTTTCCTTTTGCTGACTTGTTTCATTTTGGGTGCCAGCTTTTTCCCTGTGTCGCTTGGTGATCCCTAGAATGCTTTTCCTAGATGTATTTGGGTTTTTTCTATTGGGTGTTTTCTGGAGCCTCTATGTTACTAGTTTTGCTGGGTTTTATGGCTCTAAGTTCGATTACATTAGCCTCCATGTATTTGGGGTTCTTGTTTTTGACGTGGTATTATCCTTAGCTTTTTGGTTGTATTATCTGGTTCTATTGAGCTATGACATCCTTGCTGTTGCGATTTTCCAGTTGGGGTATTTCTTAACTGTCATTTGTCCTTTTATGTATGTTTTTTGGTTTGGAAATTTTCCTATGTGCTGCTCGGTGACCACTATAAGGATTATTATGGAGGGCTTTGGGGTGATGCTGGTGGATGTTTCCTAGTGCTTCTCTCGTTCTGATTTTGTTGAGTGGTGTCTCAAATTTTTGTAGCTTTGGCCTCCGTATGATTTGGAGTCTTATTTTCTCTATGGTGTTTCGCTTTGGAGTTCCCCAATGTATTCTATTTTTCTTGCTATGTAGTATCCTTGTTGCTGGTGTTGCCTTCGTCTAGTTTGGCCTTCTTTTTCGTACCTAGACGCTGTGTTATAGTTGTTGTTTTACTTGGTTTTATAGTATCTCATAGCCTTTGGAGTGGATGGGGTTAGTGTGGTGCAGGTTTTGTTTTGATGTTTTGAGGTTGTTTAATAAGTTGGTGGTTAAGTGGTAAATTAACCAGTCTATCCTTTCCTGTGGTTATGCCATTGTAGGTTATGGGGTTGCTTTTGGTAATCTTGGTTGTTTTGTTGATAATTTTTTTGTGCTTGGTAATACCTGCTCGAGCTTTTTAGAATTTATTTTCTTGATAACTGATGGGACTATTTACCTATTAGCCTTTGTTTTTATTTATGCTATTTCTATCTTGGGCATCATCCGTTTTTGAAAAAAAAATTTAGTGCAGGTATTCATAGTGGTCTAACTCTATAAGGGAAGTTTAATCTGGTTACTGCTTATTATTTTTTTTTCCTTCTTTTTGGGTGCTCATACTTGTGCATCAAAGATTATACCTAGGTTATTGTGTATTTTTTCTTAGTAAAGACCTTGAGCTCTTAGGATTTTTATTCTTTTTTTTGTAGTTCGTTTGAGTATTAGTGAGCTTGAGGTCCCTTTAAGATCCATGTAATTTTTTCCCTGAATTACTATGTAGACCCTTCTATGGATTTCCTTAAAAAAAGGGTCTAAATGGTAATTTTGACATAAATGACTATTTTGACCCATGAAACCATGTCTACCAGGCTCCAAATATCAAACCAAAACTATTAAGCTCAAACCTAGATCCTGAGTCAACATGGTTAGCCAAGTCAACCTTATTGACCAAACTAACCCTTAAGCTACTTTTACTTTGAATCAAACCCTAAATGCATTCGAACCCGCTCAAGTCACCCTTACCTAGTCAATAGTTAACTTGGTCAACTGAGCCCAAATCCAATCAAGGTTGACCCATGTGAGTCAAATCAATGACTCCTAATAGATCAAACCATCCAAACTTTATTAAGCCCTCTACCCCTCTTCATTACATGATTTAAATGTATTCAAATTTATTTTAAGTCAAACCACTTTGGTTTGGCTTTGTCAAATCTAGACCTATGGTCAAACACTACATTCCACCATCCCTTGCAATCAAATTCTAATCCCATTGATTTAAGAAACCTTAAATTCATTTCATTTGACATCTCGAACACCCCTTAGTCTAACATGAGTTAAGGCATGTCCATATTGACTCGGTCAACTCAATAAAACCTAGTCAAAATATCTTAAGCCCTTATAATTTCATTTAAGTTCAAATCCCTTATCCTTAAGCCTACCCCAAACCACTCCAACCAGTTGGCAATCACACTTGATTGACACATATTTAGCCATGTAGATTGGTTGACTGGTCAACCTAGTCAACAAAGCCTCCAAAAGGGTTCAAGAGGTTTAAATGGTCAAACTTCTTACTTAAGCTAATCTCCTCTAGTCTTAGTCATTCCAACAGCCTTAGAAACTCTACATAAGGTTCTTAAGTTGATCCTAATCCCTAGATTAGGTTTAAAACAACTCTTACAAGGCCGTGCTCAAAAAGATAAGATACCTTTCTACCTCACTAGACATTATGTCTTTTAATTCATCTGCTGCTAACAAACCCTAGGACACATGGGAGACATCTAGGAGTCTAGCTAGTTAATCTTAGCCATTCATTTAACCTAGAAACATTTGAATGGGCTAAAAGACCTAAAGCAAGGGTCATGTTGCAACTTAGTTTTCATAACTATATTTTCATACCATTTATGTTTTTTATGATTCCTAATATTATTATTTTGATTACTATTTCTTCGAATATATATTGGATATATTGCTTTTGTTGTTTGTGTGTACTAATATTTCAGGAAAATCATTCTCCAGACTGTTGAAGACTTCAAGACAGATTTGTTTAGGGTTCATTGTAAATTGGAGTCAATATTTTTACACTTTTATTGAGTCTTAGAGAGTGTGATTGCAATTGAGTAACCGTGCACACACACACTGGGGGAGTGTTAAAAATTTGTAAAATTTCAAACTAATCATACTATATGATTTCAATTTGTATGGAATGATTTATTCAGTTATTTCCTCCAACAAGCAGTTAATCAAAGCATGGATGTGAAAAAATCTAAGTACTATTCGTACTGTATGAAGTTAGCTTCATAAAGAGGACGTCAAGAGTACAAAAATGTTGGGAACATTTTTGTCCATATGAATAGGTAAATTTTTGAACTGTTCACCCGGGTTGATCTGGAGTTCGTATTGACGACGTCTAGAGTACAAAAATATTGGGAACAATTTCATCCATACGAATATGTAAATTTTTTGCACTATTCATTTGGGACGATCTATAGTTCGTAAAGATGACATCCATATTACAAATTTGTTGGGTATATTTTTGTCCATATGAATAGGAAATTTTTTTATAACTATTTGTACTATACGATATCAATATCGTACTGTACATTATACCTATATGAAAATACTTTGTATAGAATCATACGAGCAAATTTTGAACTATTTGTCTGAGATGATTGTCGATCGTACTATACGATTGTGGACGCTTAAAATTGAAATTTTTAGTTTTCAGGACATGTTTTCATGTCATTCATATAAAAAGTCCTTATAAACTGACTTGGATTAGTCTTGTCTTCATGATTTCTTTGAGAGCAAGTGAAAGGATGATTTGGGAGAGTGTTTAAGAGAGAGAGTTCTTATACATGGAGTGTGAAGGATTCCCAAGGTTACTAAAAGGTGAGAATCTCTTTTGTTTTTGTATCAATTCTTTTCCTTTCTTCTTTCTACTTGCTTGAGAGAAGATCTTTACAGAAGACCAAGTTCTCTATCGACACTTAAAGAGTGTGAAAGAATGATGGTACTCTGTTGACAATTAGAGGGTGTGAAAAAATGATGGTACTCGGCCAACACTTGGAGGGTGTGAAAGAATGATGGTACTCTTTCGACACTTAGAGGGTGTGAAAGGATGACAGTACTTTGTGACGTCGCGGATTGGTGGAAGAGAGGAAAATTATAAAGGCTTCTCCCCTTGCTGTGGAGCAAAAAGGAGAGTCACGTTGGTAATAGTGTAATACCTAAAGTGAAAATCTTCTGGGAGTGGATGTAGGTCTTGTTGGACCTAACCACTATAAATTATTGTGTTGTTTTTATATTTTCACATTTTATTTTCTGCAATTCATTATTGTGGTTGAAAAACTTATTTAAAAAAAATCAAATTCTGAAAATTATTACATAATTTTTCTAAAATTTACCAAAAGTTTTTAAATAACTAATTCACCCCCTCTTTATTATCTATGAGACAATTGCATAGGTCTAACAACCTATATGGACTTTTCAAGTGGTATCATAGCCTACTTCAAAATTTAAGGTTTAGATTAATTTTTGAAAAATGGTTATAGTTAATTTTGGAAACCGTAACACACCTAAAGGGTATTCGATCACTAGACCCCTATTATTTGATAACATCCCTTTCAATTTTTGAAAAACATGAATGTTTACTTTTCTTTAATTGCTTGACTATCACATGTGGATTTTAGTTCATGATGGATACACTAGACCAACTAGACTTATATATGGCATTAAAAAAAATACCCTTTTACTGACTTAACTGTAGAAGAATGAGACTTAGCATAGTTAAGTACAAAATATTTAAATAGTTTTTTCTATGCTCTTAAATTTGAAGACTACATATGTATTTCTATTTGTAAAAGTGGAAAAGAAATTTAGGATAGACTTTGTATCACATATGAAGGGACTAACAAAGTGAAACAATCTAGAATAAATATTTTGTTGCATGATTATAACCTATTTCACATGAAACTAAATGAATCTATTTCTGACATGTATATATATTTTAATCAAGTAGTCACTTCCTTACATGCTTTAGGTAGGGAATTTACGAATGCAAAAAAGAGAATAAAATACTTTGTTGTTTTCCTATTACTTATGATGCTAAAATAATTACTATTATAGAGTCTAAATATTTAAATATATATTCTAATGATAATCTTCTTGGATCACTAATTGCTTATGTGTTAGGAGTGACTCAATAATAGATTGATGTAGGTGAGAAGTAAAAAGAGAAGAACATAGCATTGAAAGTGGATGACTTAGAGAGTGATCAGGCACAACCTGAGGATGAGGATGACATTGCCTTGATGATAAGATAATTCATAAGTTTTCTAAAAAGGAAGCAAAGGAGACGTCAAAAGTTGAATAAAGGTAAGTTCCAAAAAAATTTTAAGGATTCTAACAATGTTATTTGCTATAAATGCAGGAAACCTAGACATATTAAATCAGACTTTCCTACTCATCAAGCCACTCCTAGCAAGGAAAAGGTGGAGGTGAAAACAAATATTAGGAAGGGTAAGAAGAGATTTCAGAGAGCTTTTTGGGAATACTTAGCTTCAAAGTCTTTAGAAATAGAGGTAGTGGAAGAAGTCACAATTTTGTGCTTGATGGCCGACAAGCTTGATCAGTCAGATCAAGAGGAGGCATGTGACTTAACCTATGTGGAGTTAGTTAAATTTTATGAAAGAATTCATATGGCATATAGAAAATTTAAAAAGATGCATGCTAGGTTAAATTTCGATTTCATTGAATTACAAAAAGAGAATAAAATCCTTAGGAAAGATCACACACTAATTGATAGTAACTACATGAAATTGTTAGATGAGTACAAAGAATTGAACAAACAACATGAGTTATTGAAAACATCCAACACTGAACTTAAAAAAGATTTTAAAACTTTTATGGATGAATCTGATAGTTGAGAGCACTATTTAAAAGTTGACAATATTGTGATAAAAAGTTAAAACTCATTCTTTAAAGCACAATTGATTGAAATATGAATAAAACAGGATTCTACCTACACCTAAATAATTTTTTAATCTTGACAAAAAGACAAAAAATCATAAAACCTATGAAAATATAAGTTTATAAAAATAAATTAAAAAAATATTATTCTTGGAGTTAAATATTTTTCTTGTGGCATGATTCGGCACATATCCCACACTTGCACTATTCATAAAAAATCATATCAAGTGTGGAGATCAATGATGCATAAAATAGGTCATATCATACATGCATCTTGTTTAATTTTACCAAGAGGAGAACCTAAACTTGTTTGGGTTCCCAAGACTAACATTTGATCATTTTGTAGAAATGCTCTCATACAAGTCATCGTCAGAGCATTTGGTACTTGGATAGTAGATGTTTGAAGCATAGAACTGGAGACACTACATAAGTCATATCGTTGGAAGCCAGGAATGGAGGCATGTTTACACTAGGAGATAATACCACTAGGAATGTAGTAAGCATAAGTATAATTGGAAACTTGAACAATTTTTTTCATTGAGAATGTTTTACTTATAAATGGTTTAAAGCATATTCTTTTGAGTATTAGTTAGCTATGTGATATGGGTTATAGTGTTAAATTTTTTCCCACTAGCTACATATAAGTCAAAATGGAAATTATGTACTGCATGAAATTAGCGTATACAATGTGTATATGCTAGATATGAATTATATTAAATCTCCTAATAATTTTTGTTTGAAAATAATTTTTGATGAATTATTATAATGACATAGTAGACTTTGTCACGCTAGCATGAAAAATCATTAAAAAATTATCCAAAAAGAGCTTGTGAGAGGTATACCAATACTAGACTTTACCAAGGATCAACTGTGTGATGCATGTCAACTAGGAAAATAGGGTAAGTCCTCCTTTCATTCCATTAAGGATCCAAGATCTATCAAACCATTAGAGATTATTCATATGAATATTTTTGGACCCATTAACACTATAAGTCTAGGAGATAAGGTATATAAATTTTTAATTGCAGATGATTTTCCAAGATTCACTTGGGAAAAATTTTTATTTCATAAGAGTGAATCACTTGAGGAATTTATAAACTTTTTGACTTAGATTCAGAGAAAGCTACGGTGAGAAATCTTATCTATTCAAAGTGATCAGGTAGTAGAATTTGAAAATAAATAATTTGAAAAGTTTTGTAAAGAGAATGAAATTAATCATAATTTTTCAGCACCTAGGACCCCTCAGTAGAATGGGTTAGTCGAAAGAAAGAATAGAATATTAATTGAAGCCATTAGAGCTATATTGGCAAAATATTCACTTTCCAAATATTTTATGGTTGAAGCTGTTAGTATAACTTATTATGTTTTGAATAGGGTGAACATTAGATCAAAATTGGATAAAATACCCTATGAGCTTCTTAAGAGTAGAACACCAAATTTGTCACATTTTCATGTTTTTATATGTAAGATGTTCATTCTTAATAATGGAAAATCTCCTTTAAGAAAATTTGATCCAAAATCTGATGAAGGAATTTTTCTTAATACTCTAGTATTAGAAAATCATATAGAGTGTTTAACAAAAGATCTTTGATAGTTGAGGAGACCGCACATGTTGTGTTTGATGAATCAAGAATTTTGGAAGAGCCAAATTTGGAAAAGGATCATATTGAAAATAACTCCCAAAGAATAAAAAAGATTGATTTAGAAGAGAATGTGAAAATAAAAAACCCTTTGCCTAGACAATTGATATTTTTTAAAAATCACCCTAAGAAATTGATTTTAGGTGAACCAAGTGAGGGTGTTAGGATTAGGCATGGACATAGCAAAGAAGTAAACCATTCTATCTTGATATTAATGATTGAACCCATAAATGTTTATCAAATACTTTCAGATGAATTTTTTCTTTTGGATATACTAGAAGTGTTTAATCAATTTGTAAGAAATGATATTTGGAAATTGATTAAAAGGCCAAATGATCAAAGTGTAGTTGGAACTAAGTGGGTGCTCAAAAATAAAATGAATGATTCAAGAGTTGTGATTAGAAATAAAGCTAGATTGGTGGCTAAGAGGTATAATCAAATTAAAGATATTGATTTTGAAGAGAGGTTTACCCCTATAATAAGATTTGAAGTAATTAAGATTTTATTAGCCTTTTCCTATTTTAAAGGATTTAACTTGTAGCATACAGATATTAAGAGTGCCTTTTTGAATGTGATGATATAAGAAGATATTTATATTAAGCAACCTCTAGGTTCTGAAAATTCTAAATTCTATAATCATGGTTTAAATTTAAAAAGATATTATATAGATTAAAACAGACACCTAAGTCTTGGTATGAGAGAGTAAGCACTTTCTTATTAGATAGATTATTTTAATAAGGAAGTGTGGATACTACTCTCTTTTGGAAGAAATTAGGAGAAGATATACTCATTGTTCAAATATAAGTTGATGATATCATTTTTGGATCTACAAATAAAAATCTTTGTGACGATTTTTAAAAAATAATGAGAAGTGAATTTGAGATGAGTTTAATGTGAGATATAAGATATTTTCTTGGTTTTAACATTAAGCAAAATAAGAAGGAAATTTTTCTTAGTCAGTCAAAGTATATTAAGGACTTTCTCAAGAAATTTTAAATGGACAATGCTAAACCAATAACTACACCAATGCGTTTCTTAGTTCAAAGGAAAAATTTATTGATTGAAAAAAAATTTATAGGTATAATTAGATCATTGTTTTATTTGACTTCTAGCAGACGAGATATAATATTTAGTATTTATTTTTATGCTAGATTTTAATTTGATCCAAAAGAATCATGTTTAATAGCAGTAAAAAGGATTTTGAGATATCTTTTGGGAACTCAAAACTTAGAAATTTGTATCCTAACTACAGCTCTTCATTTAAAATTATTGTATATCAGATTCAGACTTTAAAGGTTATAGGGTTGATCAAAAGAGTACATCTAGAACTTGCCAATTTATAAGAAATTCCTTAGTTTCTTGATCTAGTAGGAAATAAAATTCTATACCCTATCTACTGCTAAAGGTGAATACATTGCCTTAGGAAGTTGTGTGGCATAAGTACTTTGATTAAAATAATAATTGATTGATTTAGGATTTTCTATAGGCACAATTTCAAAAAAATTTTATAATAATTTTGCCATTTTTATTTTAAAGAATCCTATCCAACATTCTAGAATCAAACATATAGACATAAGGCATCACTTCATTAGAGATCATGTAGTGTTAAATGTTTTTAATATACAAAAGGTTTACAGCATATTCTTTTGAGTATTAGTTAGCTATGCGATATGGGCTATAGTGTTAAATGTTTTCCCACAAGCTACATATAAGTTAAAATGGAAATTATGTACTGCTTGAAATTAGGGCATATAATGTGTATATGCTAGATATGAATTATATTAAATCTACTAATAATTTTTGATTGAAAATAATTTCTAATGAATTATGATAATGACATAGGAGACTTTGTCACACTAGCATGAAAAACCATTAAAAAATTATTCAAAAAGAGCTTGTCAGAGGTATACCAATACTAGACTTTACCAAAGATCAACTGTGTGATTCATGTCAACTAGGAAAATAGGTGAAGTCCTCCTTTCATTTCATTATGAATCTTAGAACTATCAAACAATTTGAGATTATCCATATGAATATTTTTGGACCCATTAACACTATAAGTCTAGGAGATAAGGTATATAAATTTGTGATTGCTGATGATTTTCCAAGATTCACTTGGGAAAAATTTTTATTTCATAAGAGTGAATCACTTGAGGAATTTATAAACTTTTTTACTTAGATTCAGAGAAAGCTACGATGAGAAATCTTATCTATTCAAAGTGATCATGTAGGAGAATTTGAAAATAAATAATTTGAGAAGTTTTGTAAAGAGAATGAAATTGATCATAATTTTTCAGCACCTAGGACCCCTCAGTAGAATGGGGTAGTCAAAAGAAAGAATAGAATATTAATTGAAGCCGCTAGAGCTATATTGACAAAATATTCACTTTCTAAATATTTTATGGCTGAAGCAGTTAGTATAAAATATTATGTTTTGAATAGGGTGAACATTAGATCAAAATTAGATAAAATACTCTATGAGCTTCTTAAGGGTAGAACACCAAATTTGTCACATTTTCATGTTTTTATATGTAAGATGTTCATTCTTAATAATGGAAAATCTCCTTTAAGAAAATTTGATCCAAAATCTGATGAAGAAATTTTTCTTAAATACTAGTGTTAGAAAATCATATAGAGTACGTGTTTAACAAAAGAGCTTTGATAGTTGAGGAGACCGCACATGTTGTGTTTGATGAATCAAGAATTTTAGAAGAGCCAAATTTTGAAGAGGATCAAATTGAAAATAACTCCCAAAGAATAGAAAAGATTGATTTAGAAGAGAATGTGAAAATAGAAAACACATTGCCTAAACAATTAATATTTTTTAAAAATCACACTAAGAAATTGATTTAGGTGAAACAAGTGAGGGTGTTAGGATTAGGCATGGACATAGCAAAGAAGTAAACCATTTTGCCTTGATATTAATAATTGAACCCATAAATGTTAATCAAACACTTTCAGATGAATTTTTTATTTTGGCTATATAAGAAGTGTTGAATCAATTTGTAAGGAATGATATTTGGACATTGATTAAAAGGACAAATGATTAAAGTGTAGTTGGAACTAAGTGGGTGCTCAATAATAAAATGAATGATTCAAGAGTTGTGATTAGAAATAAAGCTAGATTGGTGGCTAAGAGGTATAATAAAGTTAAAGATATTGATTTTAAAGAGAGTTTTACCCCTATAATAAGATTTGAAGTAATTAAGATTTTGTTACCCTTTACCTATTTTAAGGATTTAATTTCTAGCAGACGGATATTAAGATTGCCTTTTTGAATGTGATGATATAAGAGGATATTTATATTAAGCAACCTCTAGGTTTTGAAAATTCTAAATTCCATAATCATGATTTAAATTTAAAAATATATTATATAGATTAAAACATACACCTAAGTCTTGGTATGAGAGGTTAAGCACTTTCTTATTAGATAGATTATTTTTAAAAGGAAGTGCGGACACTACTCTCTTTTTGACGAAATTAGGAGAAGATATAATCATTGTTCAAATATAAGTTGATGATAACATTTTTGGATTTAAAAATAAAAATTTTTGTGATGATTTTTAAAAAATAATGAGTAGTGAATTTGAGATGAGTTTAATGGGAGATATAAGATATATTCTTGGATTTAGCATTAAGCAAAATAAGAAGGAAACTTTTCTTAGTCAGTCAAAGTATATTAAGGACTTTCTCAAGAAATTTTAAATGGACAATGCTAAACAAATAACTACACCAATGAGTTTCTTAATTCAGAGGAAAAATTTATTGATTTAAAAAAAATTTAGAGGTATAATTAGATCATTGCTTTATTTGACTGCTAGCAGACCAGATATAATATTTAGTATTTATTTTTATGCTAGATTTTAATCTAATCCAAAAGAATCATATTTAATAGCAGTAAAAAGGATTTAGAGATATCTTTTGAGAACTCAAAACTTAGGAATTTGGTATCCTAAGTACAGCTCTTCATTTTAAATTATTGTATATTCTGATTCAGACTTTAAAGGTTGTAGGGTTGATCAAAAGAGTACATCTAGAACTTGCAAATTTATAAGAAATTCCTTAGTTTCTTGGTCTAGTAGGAAATAGAATTCTATACCCTATCTACCACTAAAGGTGAATACATTGCCTTAGGAAGTTATGTGGCACAAGTACTTTGGTTGAAATAATAATTGATTGATTTAGGATTTTCTATAGGAACAATTTTAATTTTTTTTATAATAATTGTGCCATTTTCATTTTAAAGAATCCTATCCAACATTCTAGAACCAAACATATAGACATAAGGCATCACTTCATTGGAGATCATGTAACCAAAGGAGTGATTGAATTGAATCATGTTTCTACATAAAATTAACTTGCAGATATTTTTATAGAACCACTAGCCTTTAATACATTTAGCACCTTAAGAATGAGGTTAGGTGTGATTGATCTTAATGCTTAGATAAAATTTTCTGCAAACTTGATAAGTTTTTTTATGTGTGTGTTTGTTTAGTTTTCTGTTTATGTTTGTTTATTTTTATTTTGTGTGTTTTTAGTCTAGAAGCATGCTAATTATTAAGATGAATTATTTTGAGATTTTTTTTTTTATTTTTATATATTATTCTTTAAGTGTTCTATTGATAGTGTATGAATATTTTTTTATTTTGTATGAATTCTGTAGTGTATACATGATTATTTTGGGAGTTGAAAATGTGCAAACTCAATTTTTTTAAAGGTTTCATACTATACAATGACATCATCATATAGTATAATTTGCATGGTTTCATTTGTATAAATGTGGATGATTTTACTAGTTAGGTTCAGTTATTTAATACTGATCGTACATACAAAATCATATTTTTCTGTACAATAGAGGTGCCATTTTGTATAGTGGATGAACCTAATTTCCATTAAAATGATCTTAAATTTTTTACCATCCTGGATGAACACATGTTTGTGTTTACAATAGAGTGATAAAAAAGCCTGTACGAAAGGATGCCTAAGAAGCAACATTTTATGAACAACCATTTAATCTTTGACAGTTTTCATTTGTACGTACGAAAACATTTTCGTCCCATATAATTTCACAATCATATGTACGAAGAAAATTTTGTACAGTATGATTTACCATTTTTCTTTAAATAGAATGGCTTTTAAATTGTTTTCATTCACTTTTATATTCCTTTGAAAACTCTTTAGAGCCCTTATCTAGGAAATGGACAGTACTAGCAAACATCCTCGAGGTTCTAAAGGATCTTCTTCTTCTAATGCTGTTGATTCTAACTTCTTGTCTAAGAAGTATGAAGATGCATATTTTAGATTCATTGGTGCGAAGATCACCCCATCTCTACTGCTAATCCAAGATGATCTTCATTTTTCTGTAATGCATCTGTTTGCCTCCACTCAACTATCCTTCTGTCTGACTTTTATCTATGCATATCACAAAGAAACCTTTTATTATTTCTTGTTGTCATGAGAGTTAGCAAGGATCACTCTAAGATAAGTTCTTTCGTCCAAAAACAACACGTAGAGATTACCAAAGAAGATTTAGGCAATTATCTCCAATTGAGAACCCAAGGGATTAGAGCACACACTATGACCTCTAGATTCGACTTTGACTTGTCAAAAATTAACAATGTTCTTAGAGGTGTTTCCCAAATCAATCGTTTAGCTCTAGTCTACACCTTGAACCAAAATGCCCGTATCATCCAGCACGTTTTAAGAACATCTATTATTTATAAAGCTGGTGATCGAGTGAATATGACTCCACTTCTATCCACTATCACATATATTGTTATGACTAAAAAACCCATTGATGAAGCCCAACTCATTATGGACTACCTTTACAACCTTTCTAAGATTGGTCTTCCACACCATAAGAGGAAAAAGAATGTGGCCTTATAATATATTGTTTCCTTTATCCTTCACAAAAATAACTTATTCATTCTGATCCTCCCACTGAACTTCTAACCAATTTTACTGATGCTTCTTTTTTATCACAAGAAGTATAACTTATTCATTCTGATCCTCCCACAAGAAGTATATCTTGTTTGGGAGAGATCAGAGTTCTAGTAATGATACTGAGGGAGAAGGGCGAGCTCTAGCACTTGCATAAGGACCCGATCAAAAAATTTTTAGGAAATGGTCCAGTGATTTAATTGATTGGAGACTCACTTTTATCAACATTTTCATCAAATTGAAACTCATTTAAATCAGCAGGATTGGAGATACCAGGATTATATGGGTTGGATCCGTGGTTAGTTTGACATGTTAAATACAAATGTAGCTATGATGAATAGCTATTTTTCATTGTTCAACCAACCTCCTCCAGACCAGGGCCTCTCCGAGTTTTAGATGTACTTTTTTTTATTATTTCTACCATGCTTTTATGAGTGATGTGATGATGTTTCTCTTTCATATTTGTTGTGGTTGTTGTTTGAATAGTTGTTATTTGAATGAGTTATATTTATGCAACTTATGTAGTTTTGATGATTCCAAACATTATTGTTCAAATGTATAGTTATCTCCTAACAATTTCAGAAGATTTGCACTTGCTCTTGTGTGGACTCAACAGTTGTTGCTTGTTGTTAAGTTTTTTTTTATGTGATGATGATGTGTTTGTTCTAGTCGATATCAATGTAATGAATGTATTTGATCATTTTTATATCAAAAAAAAATGTAATATTTTGGAGACTTGTGTTTGATTCTTACTTCTTAAAATTTTAAGTATGCCTAATACAAAAAACCTTTTGATATTGATATAAAATAAGGTATAAATTATTTTGCTTTACAAATTAATTTCCTATCAAAAATTTAATTTTTCAAAAATTAAATTAAAATTCTAACAAGAGTTAGATAAGAAGATCAATTTCATGTTCTTTTAGACAAACATTTCTAACATATATAATTATTACAAGATTAATGTCATATTATTATTTTTTATTTCATTTTCAATAAGATTTTTTTATAATTAGTTAAATTTGATTTTAGATTACTACTATGGGAAAGACCGAAAAAGTAAAAAAAAAAAGAAATACACAACGTGTGCGAAAATCAAAAGAATGTGCAACGATTTGCAAAGTGAAAAAGGGCATAAACTAGCCCAAATAGAAAAGTTGCACAAAGTGTGCCACAATTATTTGAAAAGATGCGCAATGAGGCCATTTGCAAAATTTTATTAAGTTCTTTCCACTATCTGTTAATCTCTAATTCAAATCAATCTATTTAACAATCATATTGTATATTGAATTTAAAATTAACTAATCTCAATTTCATCATTTTTGTAATAATCATCTTTATTTAATTTATCTAACTTGAATAATGACTTTGATTGACTTTTCTTATCTTCATTATTTTTCTATTTAAAATATTGAAATTTTCCTTTTTAGTATTGTGAATTTAATATTGTATTTGCAATTGATTTAAAATCCTTTTTTAAGATCAATTGTATTTGTTTATCTATTGCAACCTTTCATTTCAAGTTCTACCTCCCTTTTTTTGTTGTCAAAAGAGGGAGTAATAATATTATTTCATTGATGTATTAGTTGTGTGATGTGTGTATGTTTTATGTGTATGTTATGTTTTTGAGTGCTTGTTCATATTTGTGTTTTGTGTTCATATTTTTGGTTTGTATTTTTGTTCGAATTTGTTTTTGACCTTTAATTTTTTTTTTGGGTTTAAGATTTTTTTCTTCATGGGAATTCCTAGATTTATATTGGTCTTTCATTTAGGGTGAGCTAAGGAGAAATTTTTGTTTAAATGCTAACTCAAATAAGAATTGTTTTTTCCCATCATCAAAAGGGGGAGATTGTTACAACTTAGTTTTCTAACTATGTTTTCATATCATGTGTGTTTTTATGATTCTAAATATTATTGTTTTGATTTCTATTTCTCATAATATATATTTGATATATTAATTTTGTTATTTATGCATTGTAACATTTCAGGAAAATCATTCTCCAGACTGTTGAAGACTTCAAGTTAGATTTATTTAGGATTCTTTGTAAATTAGAGTCTTTTTTTTTTAACTTTTACTTAGTCTGAGAGAGTATTATTATAATTGAGTAACCATGCACAAACACACTGGGGAGTGTTAAAAATTTATAAATTTTTAAACTAATTGTACTGTCCAATTTCAATTTGTACAGGACGATTTGTTTAGTTATTTCCTCTAGCAAACAGTTAATCAAAGCATGTACGAGAAAAATTTTCTATTTATAATTCGTACTGTACAAAGTTGGTTTCGTACAGATGACGTCCAAAGTACAAAAATGTTGGGAACAGTTTCGTCCATATGAACAGATAAATTTTTTGAACTGTTCGTCCGTGACGATCTGGAGTTTGTACAAATAACTTCCAGAGTATAAAAATATTGGGAACATTTTTTGTCCATATGAACAGACAAATTTTTTGAATTATTCATCTAGGATGATCTGTAGTTTATACAGATGACATCCAGAGTATGAAATTGTGGGGTACCTTTTAATCCAGATGAATACATTTTTTTTATAACTATTCATATGGTATAATATACATATCATAATGTACGATATGCTTGTAAGAAAATACTTTTTAGAGGATCGTACGAGAAAATTTTGAACTATTTGTCCAACATGATGTTCAATCCTATTATGTGATCGTGGATGCTCAAAATTGAAATTTTTAATTTTCTCGACGGTTTTTCATATCTTTCATATAAAAAGTCATTAGAAACTAACTTGGACTAATATGGTATTCATGATTTTTTTGAGAGCAAATGAAAGGGTGATTTGGGAGAGTGTTTGAGAGAGAGTTCTTGCAAGTGGAGTGTGAACGATTCACATGGTTACTCAAATGTGAGAATCTCTTTTATTTTTTGAGTCAATTCTCTTCCTTTCTTCTTTCTAGTTGCTCAAGAGAAGATCTTTGGAGAAGATTTGGTTGTATGCTGACACTTGGAGAGTGTGAAAGGATAATGGTACTCTGATGACACTTGGAGGGTGTGAAAGGATGACGGTACTCTGCCGACATTTGGATGGTGTGAAAGGATGACGATACTCTGCTGACACTTGGAGGGTGTGAAAGGATGACAGTACTTTGCAGCACTGGGGATTGGTGGAAGAGAGGATAATTATAAAGGCTTATTTGTCTTACTATAGGGGTAAAAGGATAGTCACTTTGGTAATAGTGCAATATTCGAATTGAAAATCTTCAAGGAGTGGACATAGGTCTTGTTAGACCGAACCACTATAAATTACTATATTTTTTTGTTTTTATATTTTTGCATTTTATTTTCAATAATTTATTGTTATGGTTGAAAAGCTTATTTAAAAAAAAAAATTCAAATTGTGAAAATTCTTAAATATTTTTCCTAAAATTTACCAAGAGTTTTTAAATAACTAATTCACCCCCTCTTGGTTATCCTTGGGATAATTGCGTAGGTCTAACAACCTATATGGACTTTTCCGGTCATTCCAATATTACCATTTTCTCACTTCAGTCCAACTCTTAAGCCTCCGAATTCTTTCGTTTAGACTCCCCACATTCTCCCCAACACTTCTCCAAGTCAAATATGCTGGTCAAACCTTACTGGCGATGAGCTCTCTGGTGAACTCAAGCTAAATCCATCCAAGGCTTCTTCCATTAGATCTTGAGCTTATTAGACTATAGTTTTAACTAAGAAGTTATATGAGGAAGGTCTACAAGGTCAACCGAACCAAAATCTTGAAAATCCACCAGTTAAATTAGGTAATAATCTAATCGCTAGCTCAAAACACTAAGGTTAAATTAGCTTATTATTATGCACTTTTTAAACATTCTATCAAATCCCCATTAATGCTCTTCATATGCACTATCTATGTTTACAATTTCAATAATTTTTATTGTTCAAATTGAAAGAATGAAGTGATTTGTTGATTCATAAGGTTTTACGTAACCTGTGTTAATGACACATTATTTGGGTCATTGATGCCAAGATCAACAATCCCAATCATCCTGTTCCACGACTAATCAAGAAAGCGGATCTAATCCCATGGTAAGTTTCTTTGTTTGCCATAATAAAGATCATCCATCCAAACAGTGCTGGATCGAACGGCCTTTAGCTCGCGCTTGCGTGGTTAATTGTCACGTGATTCAAAACTACGCGCCACCCAATCAATAGGCAAAATCGCACCTTCACACAATCGTATCCAATGATTGGCTCAGTCGTCGTTTTAACTTGAGTATATTTTAATTAGTTTAAACCATTTTTAAATATAGAAAACTAAAAAAATATGATTAAAAATTAAGTTTTAACCCAAATATTAAATATTTTATATCAAAATTCTCAGCATTTAAAATAGTTTCATTTAAAACTTTTAATATGTTTAAAGTAATTTAAAACATTAATAATTTATAAATTTAATTTATATTTACTTAAATATTAACAAAATATTTTTTAATTTTTTAATTTTATCTTATATACAATTTTAATTCTAAAATTATATATATACTAAATTTTTGAGTGCTTTGAGAGAGGATCCTGAAATTTTAAACATGTTTTGAGCTTGATTGAATATAATTAATGGGGATTTGATTAATCATTATATAAATTTCAAATTTCCATCCTTTATTTTTTCTAATATTTGAATTATCTCTTAATATTCATGTGCAGAATGCACTTGCACCTATTTTTAAGGCTCTCTTAGATTTTGGACATGTTTGTGATGTTTGTGAGATGTATTCATGTTTGTTTAAGGGTTAGAAACCTTAATTTACAAGCCAATAAAACTTAATATCATTTTAAGGACAAAATTTAAGGACTTATTTAGAGAACTTAGGAATAGATTTAGAAATAAAAATATACATGCAATAGGCATGAAAATTTTTTATTTTTTTAGGCATGAAACTTAAATAATTTAAAGATAATGACATCTTATTCCATATGAAAAATCCTCACTGACTTTAAAAATCATTAATTAAATTATTTATTTAATTTAAAATTAAACCTTTAATTAAGCATTAAAAGTTTTAAAAATCTCAAAAAATTTAAATTAAATCCCAAAATATAAATAATATATCAAACTGATTAAAATTAAACCCTTAATCAAATAAAATTAAAAACTCCTTGGTTGGACTTCATCTTTAACATTAGTTTAATTTTAAAGTAAAAGTTTTTTAATTAATTTTAATTATTTAAAAATAATTAAAAATTCAAAAAATTCTCAAACACTTAAGAAGAATTTCTTTGGGCATTTCTTACCTTTTGAGGAGATTTCAGGAAGTTTGGAATCCATTTGGATCCAAATCATCAAATCCTACCTAATTAAATAAATTAAAAAATTCAAATAAACACCCAAACTTTAAAAATTCATAATTGATTCTAAAAAATGTTTAAATTGAGTAAACTCAAAGACATTGAACTCCATTTGAGGTCTACTATTTTTCAAAATTATCAAACAACCAAAAATAATTCAAAATTAAAAACTTAACTTTATGGTCAACTCTAGTTCAAATTTCAACTCAAACTTAAAAAATTCATAACTAAATATAAAAAATTTGAAATCTAGCAAATATAGAGTCAAATTACTCATCTTAAGGTCTAATATTTATGAAAAATATTAAAATTCTAGAATTCAACTTTAAATAAAAAGTCACATTTTAACCTCTTAATTAAATGCATTAAAAGATTTTAAAAAGTCCCAAAAATCCAATAATTGACCAAAATTTCAATAAACCGTATTTTATTGATTACCTTTTAATACACAACAAGCACTCAAATGATGAATTCTTCTCTGCCTTGAGCTACATGGCTAAGTGTCTCAAGGAGGCCTGGTTCCTCGAGCCCACCATGAAAACGTAACGAATGGATTCAATAGAGTATACAACTTTAAAATTAGTCTATTAATAATTATTTAACCAAAATTAAAATTTTATTTTAATTATATTAACCTAGGTTTTTGTGTGGACTACCTTGGGTTGTGGGCTACGTGTCCTAAGGAAGCTTGATTCCTCATACTCATTATGACAGCGCTACGAGCTAGTTAATAACAAACTTAATTAATTTGAACTTTAAAATTAATTAGCAACCACATATCCTTCTCCACACACTTTAGATGGTACACTTTAAAACTAGCAACCACGTAGCCTTCTACACTCTTGATTTAGGCTAGGTCGATGTTTACTTTTTTGCTTCTTGTATGCTAGGTTTTTTGAGTTTTCATGATCACTGCATGCTGGTTGTTAGATTAAGTGATTGATATGATCATTTATTTAAGTTTAATGTCATTTATGAATTGATTTAATGTACATTAGATTATTCTTAGGTTAAGATTGATCTGGATGCTAACATAATGTTTTACAGGTGTTCATGCTTATGTAGGGTTATTAAAATAAAGGGGGCATAAATTAAAGCTTTAAAAAATTTCTCTCTGTTAGTTCATTTTGTTGGGGTGAAAAGGTGCTGTTAATGAATGTCAAATTCCATGATCTTCATAATATTCTTTTAATACTTTGGACAATATTTCACCTCCTCCATATGATCTGATGGATTTTATTAAAAACCCACTTTCTTTCTTTGTACTTGCTTTGAACTTTTTAAACATAATGAAAGATTTTGACTTCTCTATAAAACATAAACCCATGTTTTTCTTGAATAATCATCAATAAAAGTTAAGAAATATCGATGCTTACCAAAAGATGCTAGAGCAATGGTTCCACTTCTATCCTTGGGGATTAATTAAAGAGGCTTCTTTGCTCTAAAGCTTGCTTTATTTTAAAAACTCTTTCTAAGTTGTTTTCCAAATACATAACCTTAACAAATGTGATTTAGATGATTGATATTTTGTAACCCATGAACCATTCATTTTCTTGACATATTATTTAGATCTCTAAAATTTAAATGCCCAAGACTCATATGCCAAAGCCATGATGGATCTTTCAAACATGTCTTTAAATATTTCATTACTCCATTTTTTAATTTAAGAATAAACATCCTATTATTTGTCAACTCCACTTGGGCAATTAATTCATTTGAATTATTTTAATAGAAAGCTTTTTATCCTTCATATGAATGTTAAGTCTTTCTCAAGTAATTTCCCCAATCTTAAAATATTACTTGTCATATCCGGTACATAATAAACTTCAGAAATAAATTGATGAGTTCCAAATTTTAGAAGAATAAGGATTTTGCCTTTTCCTTTTACTAGAATTTTTGAAGAGTCACCAAAATAAACTTGACTCTCCATTGCCTTTATTTCTATGAACATGTTTTATACCTGCACGTATGATTACTTGCTTTAGTATCTAACTACCAATTATTTTCTTTTCCATCTCTTATCCTTTTAATGTTAATAATAAAACTAGATCCTCTTCCTTTTCTTTAATGAGGTTTTTTTTTCAACATTAATTAAATTAAAATTTTAAAGTCAACATAGAATCTCTAACAATTTAAAGAAGTAAACTCGGGCATGCCAAGGGTCAAATACATTCATATTTTAACATTTTCTTCCTTGTAATGCATGTCGCTGCCTGCAGGTTCTTACATACCACCTTACCTATTAGGTTGCAGTCCTTGCAAAGAGACATTGTGCATCCCTTTGGAGAACATCTCTTTTCTAAGATTAATTTTAAAACTGCTTCATATTCAATTTACGTATTTATTGAGCTGACTTGCATGCATTATATTAGAAACAAATTTAAATGAGTCAAAATTTTAATTACATTTTAGTTCAAAGCTTAACATCATTCTACATAAATTCAAGGGATCAATTAGGATATGCTCTAGATGTCGATCCTATTCTCTTAAAACTTAATTAAACATCCTTACTACTCTTTCATAAATGATCAAACTCATGGTTTTAATACACCTATGTGGTTAGCTGGCTCCCCAATCTAGGCTAGGGTAAGCCCATATTTGCATTGCATTAGTTAGATTTGGGTCACTGTTGCCCAGTGCCCGACATAGATCCAGGCTGTTTAACAGGATCAAGCCTTAAGTCCTTAACTTCTAGGAATATAATTCTGATCTTCAAATAAAATGAAAATTCAAATTAATAATTATCCTCAATCCAAAACATAAAGCCTAGTAATTAGATAAGTGGGGGTGTTTTTGAAATAATTTAGAATCCCAAAACACTCCTTACTTTTTCTCCTTTGACCTCTGAATATATGTTTTCCAATTTGATCCAATCCCAGTTGAAATTTCTTCATCACTTTATTTGGTATCAATCCTTAAAAATTCTTTAAAAAAAAATTCTACCAATATTTTAATTAAGAATCTTCATAGGAAACCTCTGTTTCCCCTAAGATATAATTAACTATGAGTGCTTATGCATGTAAGAGATTTAGAACCCACATTAACATTTTAAAATCATGTTTTCAAAATTTAATTAATTATCTTTGGGGAAATCTAAGTCAATGATCATTATTATCATATCCAAAAGATTGATGGTAAATGATATCTTCTTTCTCTAGGAAAATATATTATTTTATTATCATGACTTTGATTATGAAATTAATGATCCATTATCCAAATTGTTATGGTCAAACACTCGATCAAACACAAATTGACCCTTTGGGATCTTATGTTGTCCTTCCCTGAGTTTGACTATGATAATCAAGTTGAATTATAAGTTTTGTAATCTAAACCCATTAGGGAATGCTATTTTCACCTCTCGGGGTGATATATCATTCATAATGATGAGTTTAATTTCGAAACTAAAATATCATATTTTAAATTCTCCTAAAGAAACTTAATCATTTCAAAACTTAACATTTTTCAATCGAATAAGCCCTTCAACTCTCTTTTATAGACTAAGGTTTACACATTACTCTATATTGACTTTTAAATGATTCCAAACTTTTATTTGTGTCATCACTATTTTGGGCATGAGATATGATGTTTAGGTGAGAAAACAACTAGCTTTGTGGTAATATCATTACTATAAGAAACTATTCATTGGCATATCATGATCCGCTTCTTCAGTTTGTTCTTACAAACACATTTACCATGATTCTTTCATCTTCGTTTATCAGTCCCCTTTAATAAAAAATGAATGTTGATCCAAAGATTATGTCGATGAAAGGTTCTAGATCATTTTGCTACTCAAGTTCATAAAGTGACACATATTCAACTCTATTCATATAGATGAAACAGTTTATTCGATTTACTCTAGTTTATTTAAAGCCTTTTGAATTTTTGCAAAAGTTGTAAAAATATTTCTAAAGAAAAAGATGTGGAAACAATCCTAATCAACTGACCCACATTCTTGGTGGAGATATTTATATTTAGGGCAAAGTTTTAAATCATATTTCTCAAATAAGTTATTTAGAATTGGCCTCAATATTATTTGAGAGTGCCTCATATTTCTTTCTCATGGAAAGTTATTTGATAGCTAAGATGAAGAACTTTTATTATCAGATGGTAATGGGAAAAGGTGCCATACAGATCACCCCACTAAGCAAAAGGAATGTTCAGCTAGAGAAATATGCGTGATATTATAAGCCTTTGAAATATATTATATATTTGCTTAATTTTCATTGTACCTTATTTTATTAGGACCAATGGAATATTTACCTTAAGATTCTTAGAGCATGCGCTCTACATACCTAGTGTTCTTTTCATATCTTTGATTAGAAATTTTGAAATATATACTTAGCCTCAAATGGTAGAAAATACTTATGCTATGACGTATTGAATGCTTTTTTATATATTTCATTGCCAATAATACCAAAATCCATAGAATTTATTTGAAATATATGATGGCTATTTAATCTTTAGGCCCATTACATTTTATGATGTGTATGGGGTTCAACCAAAACATCATCTTTTACTCTTACATGGAATGTATCACTCTTGTGTCTTGAACACTAGGAAAGTGTATATGCTTTGTTGTAGCTTCTCCTACATAAAATTTTCATTATTGAAATTATAATCCTAAAAAAAGCACCAGCTCAAGCTTTCATGTTTCAAGAAAACAAAAAATAACTCATATATCTTCATAGGTTATTTTCTTATCTTGTATGTAACTAATATGACCTGTAATAAATAAGGGTTTTATTAGGTTGGGTCATGACAATTCTATTCGCTAGGTTTATGTCAAATTATTGTGCTTTTGATCAAAACATGTGTCTCAACAGATGTAATTTAACTCATTGAAAATTACTCAATATTGATATCATTAAGTAATTTAAATGCTCATGGAATCCCATATTATGAAGGAGATCAACATAAGATGTCTGATGGAGTTTTTGACACTAATTGCAAAAAGAACTAAATTAATACTCACAAAAATAGTACATATGCCCTTATTACTCTCATGAAGTTAACGTGAAGTTAGAGAGTGGTAACAAATTTGATGAATCCTATTTGTATACTAAATAATAATTATCATCCACCATCACTAAACTACCATTCCATTCCCAAAGTCACCCTCCATAATACTAAATCAATGCACACTATAGATGTAAAAAATTTTGCAAGCAATATACATCTACATTGGTACCTATCATCTCTATAAACACTGATACACTCTATTAATATTAACAAAATTGCACAAAATCAATAATATAACCAATGCACACATTAGCACTAATACTAATGCACAACACTACAATTAAGGCTAATGAATATAATAAATTCTTACACATATACACCACATCACCATAAGGTAAATGCACTCTAGTGACACTAACATGAATGTCCACCATTACCAATAAAAATGTTGCATATTATTTACACTAAAACCAACACATTCCATTTAAAATAGAATAAATGCATACTACAAATACTAACCTTAATGTTTGTTGTCTCTGTCATGATTGATGCATGCAGTCTACACTAACATTAACTCTTTACATCAATTACAAGATGATGTATATTGTTAATATGAACACAAACTCACATAAGCACTAAAAAAGTTCAAGCTGACCATTAACACAAATCTTAATGTAAACACTAATAGGATGACTCATATAATTAATACAAAAACTAAAAAAAAATGTAATTACTAATAATGCAAATAAATAACATTGGCACTAATCTCAATGCATATTATCATTAATGAGGATGATGCACATTATACACACAAATATTGATACCAGTTATTACTAATAAAGCCAATGTAGGATTTAGATTCTAACCTTGATGGGTTCCATCTCCATTAGGTTTGATGCATATTGTTAGTGCAACCCATAATTTAATTTGTTATAAACAAGACTTATGCATGCCATAAAGTTTAATGTTGATTAATTGTATTAGTAATGAAGATGATAAATACTATAAGTATAAATGTCAATGTATCCCACTACCAATAAGGCCAATGTATATCATCAACATAAAACTTGAAGCTCGATATTACTAATTAGGTCATTTAATTTGCCATTATTAATAAATTAAGCACCCTTCCTCACCACCATTTTTGACCCATAATAATAGTAATAATGATGAAATTTAATATTAATACTAAGACTTAAGCTCATATTCTTGGTCATTACTCTACCCTTTAATAGGAGGAATGTTTAAGTATTCTACTAAGGATTTCTAAAGATAGCATAGACACATCAAGGTTGCCCCTACTTACTTTTTCAAAAACCTCTTCCATAGTTTATATCTACTACATTATATCAAGCCTCTCTTTATTTATGAGGAATGACATTCCTTATAACATGTAGCTCACAATAGCAGAATTGTTCCAATTTAGTCAAACCCATGAGTTTTCACCTTTATGGGTTTCCATATAAAAATCATGATGTCTTCTATGAGCTACATGCAAAATAGAATAATTTGACATTATATATGTGAACTAATCATATGTAAAGGGAATGCCTAGCTATATCATTAAAAAGATGGTCATGTTAACATCTCGATGATGCATGTTGTTGAATATCCCTTCTATCATCCTTTGATGTTTTTATTCTATCAAAAGCATTTTTTTTCTTGGGGTGCATCCCAAACTGTAACATTGAAAATATTTTCACATTAGAAGTTTAAAAAAAATTTATCTTTTTTTAACTTTTTAACATACTAATTTTATAAGAAATTGGTCAAGATAATATGATTAATTCAATTGCAGCCTCAATAAAATATTTATGTTAGCATCTTAGGAATAAATATGAATAGAAAGCTACTCTCCTTCATTACTTTTTACATATTTAAAGAAACCTCATTTACAACTAAGCTTTTTATTTCATACAAGAAATTTGAAAACCCTCATAACTATGGTTATAATTAATAAATATAGAAAATTTTAAATAAGAAAAGGTAGAAATCCATAGAAAGCATGCTAGCAAGGAATCCACGATGTGTTTTTAGTTTTGAATAGGATTCTCATTTTAAAGCACCTTAAAAGCAAGTAACAGATAGGGTCCATGCATAAACCTCTAAAGCAATAGTATATATGAGGACTTATTAAGTAATTAGTGATAAAAAAGTTTCCATATAAAATAAATATATGTGATGGCAAGTGATATATAGGACATTTACTCATCTAATAACCTAAAAAGTCATAAATCTATGATGGTCAATAGTAAGTGTGATCTCTACTCATCTAATAACCATAACAAACAAAAGGTTCGAAAGGAAATTATTTTTACTTATTCGAAAACCTTTGAATAAATTAACCTAAAAGTAAAAGTTTTCCACTCACTCATCTATAGGCATGTGATGGCATAGATCTTAGAAGATAATGATTCTCCACTAACTTATCTAAGCTCCAAGTGTGTTATTTGTGATTAAATTTTAATTAGGAATATATCAATAAACACTATCACCACTACAATTTTGATTACATGAACTAATGAATCATGGATATTAATGCCTAAGAAAAGATACATACAATGGTTAAAGGTATATATAATGTTTTCAATGATGCATATAGACCTATAGGCAGGCTGAACCGGCCATAATTATCAGCGGGGGGGGGGGGGCGGATATATTCTTTAATTTTTCATATATATATATATATATATATATATTTTAGCACTAATAAATATTTGTACTTGAATACATAATACATTTTAAAAATATCATCAACATCTTATATAATGATAATTATTCTTAAACAAAAGGTAGCACCTCTACACAATGTGCGGGATCCAAGGGGCAGTGCCCCTGAGGTGTTTTTGGGGGCAGCACCCCCAAAAAAATTTTGGTTTTAAGGATATTTTTGAATTTTCTTACCTATTTCTCCTTGTATTTAGTTATCGTTCCTAATAATAACACCTTACATAATGCATTTAATTATGCTGGGTGGCAATGCCCTAAAGACCATAGTATTTTTAAAACTTTTAGGATGGCAATTGCCTAAAATCCCTAGGAATAACCCCTCTACACAATGTGTATAATTAATGAGTTGGCAATCACCTAAAGATCATAGTATTTTGATTTTTTTTATTGGGGGGGGGGGGGGGAGGGAAATAGCCCAAAGATTACTATAAAGAGTAAAAAAAAGATGGAAAGGGATAAATTACCTAAAAATTTGTATAATAAGCAATTTTTAAATTTTTTTAGGGGGGGGCAATTGCCCTGCCCCCCTGAGCACTTAATGGTTCCACCCATGGCTATTGCACCTACATGGCAGTCACTAGTGAACCTACTGAACAACTAACTTCTACAACATGTTTAGCATTATAGAAAGAGTATTTGGATGCCTAACTAGTATTAATTTTTGAATAAGAAATGAAGGTTATCAATAAATTAATACAATAACAATTATTCTTTAATGCACTTATACTTAATTCAATTCTATAGTTTGTTTATTCAAAATAATGCGAGCTTTCTTCACTAGTTTATGTGGCCTAAAGTTTTTTCTCATTGGAAAATCTATGCTTTCCCCTCTTGGGTATGATCAACATCCTTACCGTAGAAAGAGTTGGCAGAATCATCTGCTCAGTTCAAAAATTATATTGGAGCTTTCACGCCATCTATAATATTTTTAACTCATTAATTATAAAGAAAAGCATTAAAATTTAAATAATTATTCTTATATTTTACCTAGAATATATTAAAATTTAAATTTTCTAAGATTTAAATATTATTAAATTAATTTAAATTTAAGCTTAAACATAATTGTAATGTAAATTTTAAGATATTTTTCTTTCTATAAACCTTTTTTCATTCATATTCTCCTTAGTATAACTGCTTCTAATCATGTTCCTTTATTGCCTAAAATTAATCTTGCTCATTTTAATGGCTATTATCCTTTTTATTTTTGAATTATGTAGATTCAAGTTCCTAATTTTTTCAAGGTGGTTAAGGAGAATTAGATGGCTCCTATGCCTTACATTAATGATAATAATGATATGGTTTATTTGACTTTAAAATTGAAAAAAGCCAAACAAATTTTTAGAATATGGAACAAATTTGTAAAAATAGTTTTTGATGAAATATTTTATAACATTAAAAAAGATGAAAAGGAGTTCATTAACCTTAAAAAGATTTACTCCATTGATTCTTCAATGGATAGTTAGAATCATGTGTGTAATGCTTAATTTGATCTTGTAAAATTATTGAATTTTGTGGAAACCTATTAGAGGTAAAAGGTTGTATATAATCATGTCTTTGAGGGAGAAAGAAACACCAAGTACTTTCATGCAGTTGCCAATAAGAAAAGACTAGATCTTTTATTAGTAAAGTTAAAATATAATATAGAGTTTGGACAGATGACCAGGATGACATAAGTGATTTAGTTGTTTCATAATTTATTATGTTACTTGGAAGATAGAAGGGAATTGCGCTAATTTCCTTTCCCCAATTTATTCCATCCTGTATTTGATCTAGGGATAATTTCAATCATTCAAAAATTCTTGATAAAATGGAAATTTCACATCTCTGACAGATATGAATAAAAATTTTGTTGTTGGACCTGATGGTTTTATAACTTTATTCTTTTAAAAATGTTGGTTATTTATCAAAGAAGATCTTTATAGTGGTATCATGGCCTTTTTAAATAATTACCATATTCCTAAGTTTTTTTTCAAGGTAAAATATTCTTCTAATACCAAAATTGATAATCCAGAGTAATGGAATAATTAGACTAATTGGTATTTGTTCTAATTTTCACAAGCTTATTTCTAAAATTTTTGCTTTCCAGAATGTCACTTATCCTTTCTAGAATTATTTATATGAATCAAATTGGTTTTGTCAAAGGGATAAGTATATATGACTATATAATTGTTGCTCAAGAGTTAATTAATGAAATCCCCAAAAAGATTATTCGGCATATTTTAACTTTTTAATTTATATTTCTAAAGTATATGGTAAGATTAAGTAGACTTTTATTTTCAATTTGCTTCTTTTTTAGGTATGATGATAAATTCATTAATTAATTAAAAATATTATTAAAATGTTTGATTTTCTATCATTATTAATGGGAAATCTAAAAGTTATCTTAAAGCTGCTGAGGGTATTAGGCAGGGAGAGCCAATACCTCATGCTTTATACATTATTTCTATAGAATATTTATCCATAGGTTTATTACAATATTACTCATTTTATAAAAGTGCCTCTTATAGAAATTCTGGTGGCTTAAATTTTTCTCATCTATACTTTATTTATGAAATTACTTTTTTTTGTAGTGGGTCTTGATGTAGCATTAGGAGAAGTAAAAAGATGCTTAACATTTTTTAAAATAAAACTGAGCTCAAGTTTTGTGGAGAATTACAATAAAATAGATATGATTACAGGTTTTAAAATGCAATCTCTCCCTATATATTATCTTCAGACCCCTTTGCATAAAGGTCATAAAAAGACTTTTTTGTTTGATAAAATGTTCTCAAACATTTCCAAAAATATATTAGCTTGGGAGTTTAAATTCTTTTCTATAGGAGCTACACTTGTGTTGATTAAAGTGTTATGTGTTCAATGGCCATTTATTTGCTTCAAATTGATAACCTTATTATGGCAGTTTATAATAGATTAGAAAAAAAAAAGTTTTTTGGGGCTCTTCATCAACTCATAAAAGATTCAATTGTCTCTTTAGAATTCATGCACTAGTTCTCTCAAGAAAGAAGGTTTGGGTTGTAAATCTATTTCAACATGGTTAAAGGTTTCTCTTATAAACTATGATGGAAATTTTGAATTAATGAATCCCTTTGGGTAAAGTTCATGAAACAAAAATATTGTAATAATATTCATCCTACTCTTTGTTTCCTCAAAAGGGCCAATCCTCTAGTTGGAGCTGGTTTTGTAAAATAAAATGTCTTGGTGAGTTGACTATTCAATGCGGATTGAGGAATGGTTCATCCCATTTATGGTATAATGATTGGATTGGTTTTGGGTCTCTTGACCCCTTGCTTTAATACTCATTCTACCCCTTTATTGAATGTGTGTCATTGTTGACCTCATTTTTATGTAAGGTTATCTAAACCAATATAAACTTAAATTCATCGAAATTTTAAATCAAGTCAAATCCAAATCGAACCCAAAATCAAACACAAATCCCTTCAATTGATAGTCACATAATGGCTACCACTTAATCCCTTGTACAATATCATTAACAGTCACTTAAATGATAGCAAATGATATAACTAAATCAAATTCAATCAACCAAGTTTAAAATAAAGACCCAATCTAAGTTTTCAAACCAAACACAAAGGTATAAATCCCTTATCCAATAACCCATTTTGATTGATTTTTCAATCACCTAAATTTAAACCAAATGACCTTAAAGTTATGAATTTTAATTAAATATTTATTAAAAATTTCACTAGGATCAACTCTCCAAATTTGAGAGCAATCCAAGCCCTCTAACCCTTAAAACTAAATTGAATTCCAAAGACCGTAAAACCTTTAATTATTTATAGCCCATACTCCTAACTATGCACCTTGTAAAATTTGATCTTGGGAACCCTTATAAAACCTTTGAACATATTCATGATCAATGTTATGACATTTTAAACACAAAACTGAAGTTTTGGTGGACCTTTGTTGACCATGATTTACACTAGGCCCACTCAACCCCAAAATCCCTAAACAAAAATCAAACATTTTCATAAACCTCAATATGGTACACTCAAACAAACCCATGCAAATGATTCTAATGCATTCTAAATATCATTTAGGATGCCCTAAAGCTAAACCCAAGTCTTGGCCAAGCCTGGTTGACCAAAGTGGCCTTTAAGAACTTAAACATGCATTTCATGTAATAAGACCTCACCATTACGTGGGACCTCCTACATTGGGTCCAAAATATCATTTTGAATACGTTGGACTCAATACCAACCCTTTAAACCAATGAGTTGACCAAGTCAACCATGGTTGACTAAACTAACCTTACACTTAACCTAACCCAACTCCAATGCTTTAAGCATTTTCAAACCAAACCAAGGCCCCAAAATTATTTCATTGCATACTCTAAACATGCCCAAAACCTTCATGAGTCAAACCCCCCTTTGATTTGACATGGTCAACGCACCAAACATAGTCAAAATCAAGCATACAATCACTCATTCACTCAACACTCAAACCCTTTGCTTCAAGCCTCTTAAAGTTCATCTCAACAACAAACAACACTCTCTCAACTGCCATCTTAGTCATTTATGATTGGTTGACTTGTCAAATAGTTAAAGAATTCTCCAAAATGTGTAAAAATGGTCAAATCTCCCAACACATTCATTTCACCCTAGATACCAACTTAGGCTATTTAAAATCATACTTAAAGTTTTTTAAATGTCTTCTAAACCCATCTTAGGATATGGTTTAGCCAAAAGTGGAAAAATGTGGTCGCCTCCCTATGAAAAGATAAATCAAAGTCTTTCTCAATCATACAGACTTTACCTCTGGCTTCTAACAACCTAGAATAGATACCAACAATCCAAAGGGGAACTATAATCAATCTTAGCCATCCACTCAAGCACTAGGTTTCTAAATTGGTAAAAGGTATAGAAATAATCTTTGAAACCTATGTCATCCTCCAATCCTCCATTAGCCTAGAAATCTTCTTCCTTAGCCTCTCCAAGAATCTCTCTTCGCAAGCATTGCCCCACCATTGATTAGGCTAGGTGGCATTATCGACACCATTGATCTGATCTACATGGATCATACTATTCAAATCCTATGCCCATACAAATTAGTAGCTCACTGATGGGAGACACACATCAAATGATGGTGTGCGTAATGATTATACACCTGACAATTAAATTTAATAAACAATTAAATTAAATGTTTTAGACTTTTAAAAATCATAGAAAATCCAATTTAACTCTAAATTAAGGGATCTTGGGCTTTTTGGAAAGGGATTGACCACTACATTTTTCTAAATACTTTCAAAATATATTGAACAATATATTTTGAGAAAATTAGAGATATAAATTTTCCTATTTTCTCATTTTTCTTAAGATCCAATGGTCCAATTGAACTCAATTTTTGGGGGTTGAGTGTTGAGCATTTTATATACCTCCTATAACTTTTATAAGTTATGGTATATACTAAATTGCAATGAAATGCATTTTCTTGATGATGTGTCCATTTTATATCGATAACTTTAAAAATTCTTTACTCTCCAAATAGGTAGAAGTTTTGTTTTTTTTTTGGTGCTTGTACATGTGTAAAGGTTACCCAGACCATTTTCAAGCACATTTAAATGCTGGTGAAACTTAAGAAAAATAATTAAAGAACATGTCTAGAAAACTTAAAATAATACTAGAAAATTTTATTCACATCCAATAGGGGTGAGTCATAAAACAAATAAATTCAGTCACACTGTACACCCTATGTCTTAATTTCACCTTGATTTGACATCATTTGACCCTAAAACTTATAAAAATTAAAATCAAACACTATTTTAGGGTTAAAACTCCCTAAAATCATAAGAAATTCAAATCAAATAAAAAAGCATGAACTAGAACTGAAATAGCTCAAAATTAAATACTTAATCAAAGAAAAATAAAAGCACTATCACTAACCATCTGAATTATATGTAAATTAAAAATAGGGGAAATCACTAATTATTTAAAATAAATAATTAAAAATAATAAAAATACCAAATAAATTTTAAACACTTTAAATCACCATCATAAGTTATTTTGGATATTTGGGGAAGATTTTAAGTAATTTGTAGTGAATTTGGTACATAAATAAGAAAATTTCTCAAATTAAGAAATTAAATAATTCAATTAAATGCACAGACATTAAAAAAATTATAACTAATTGAAGAAAATTCTAAATTAAGAAAACTCAAATCCGGTGGACTCATCTCTCGGTCTAATATTTATAAAAAATACGAAACCTTCATAATTCATTAAAAATCAAACATGTCAAAATTTGGTTAAACCAAGTTCAATAAAACAACTAAATTTCAAAAATTTATAACTAATTGTAAAAAATCCAAATCTAGTAAACTCAATGCCATTTTACACATTTATGGTTCTAATATTTATAAAATATATAATAACCCATTGAAACCAATATAAATAAAAAAAAAGTCAAGAAATGGATGAAATATTAAAAATTTTAAAATATTCAAAAAAAATCCAATAAATAATTAAAATTTTAGTGAATCATAAATTTAATTATTTAAATTAGAAAACTACAGTAAAATGAATGATCAACAATGCATTGATGAAGCTTTTAGGCTGGAATACTTCGTGCTGCCAGGCTACGTGTCTTAAGGCGGCCTTAGTCGTCATGCCCATTGTGACAATGCTAGGAAGAAACTTGATGGAATGTAAATAATAAACCATAAAACTAACTAGTCATTAACAAGATAATTACAAATTTAGATAACTTAATCTACTATATTAAATCAAAATTAAATTCAAATATAATTATTGGGTAACCCGGGCTTACGAGGTAGATAATTTAGCCCCAATGTCACGACCCAACCCGACCGGGACGGATCCCGTTCGCATCGGGCCGCGACACAGCCAACAAATCCAGGATCTGGCTTTGGAATTTGCTTCAGAACTTTTTTCCAAATATAACACAGACAGAAAAACACAGAGCTACTATAAACATCCAAACACAGCGCAGTTCATCTATCTTTTCTCTCATCAAAATAATCATATACAGATACAGTGCATGGCTTCAGACAGAAAGAACATAACAGAACAGAAAAGCCATGACTGTACAAAAATCAAATGTATCAAGTACCTAATCCCAGATGAGACTCAGAACGTCTAGTCCAAGACCTCCTTCCCTTTCCCAGAACCTAAAAACCACGCAGAAAACAAGGATGAGCTAACAGCTCAGCAAGACATCAATCACCAATCAAAATCATTAGAAACTCACATCAGAAATCACATCAGAGAAGTATCCGTACAGAAATCAAACGATCGTAACGAAATCGTATAACTGACAGAACAGATAACAACTCAATCAGAAAATCAACATCGGATACGAAAGACCGAAGTCATATCAAATCGAGTTCAGAACAGATATCATAAAGCTTTCAAATCACAGAGCAGACAAAATCGTACAGAATAATCAGAATCGTACAGAAATCAGAAATCAGATAAAATCACATTACAGCTTTACAGAACAGATAATTTCAGAACAGAACTTCCTTCCAGATGTCAGAACTTCCCCTCTTCCCCTTATGGCTCCTTTTGTGCTTATAGCACCAGAAACTTTCCCTTATAGCTCCTTTTGTGCTTATAGCACCAGAACGGAACAGATATATCAGAATTTCAAATTTCAGAACTTCCCTTATGTCTCCCTTCCTAGACCCAGACAACGGAATCACATATGATTCCGGCCCCTTATACATCCCTTATGATAGCACAAACACATCAAATATTCAAATCATCTTATTTCAGAAAATTCAAAAATCGTACGAAAATTCAGCGGCATAACGACAATATACGGAATTTACACAAAATTCACAGATTCAAAAATTTACCAAATTACCACAGAACATTCACAACAATATTGTAAGACTTTCATTATACTGACAAAATATTTTTCAACATCCTGAAAATTTGCAGTTTAATCAAAACACCGCAGAATTCAAAATATATGATAAAAATCTTCCAAAAAATACTCAAAATGTGCATAATTATCATCTCAGAGACATACCAAAAGTTACGCGGTAAAACCTTTGTCAGAAGAAAATAATACCAGAAATTTGCTAACGGAAACAAAATCCGTAACAGAAAATGCGTCAAAACTCTCGTTTCTAAAAATTGAGAAAGGCGGAATGTGCCTTACCTCGAGTCGGTCAACTTCTCTAACTACCACAACGGATGAAAACAGACTGGAGTCACCAAAAAATCCTCTTTTCCTTTGTTTTTCTCTCTCCTAGATGTCCTTTTCTTTTTAAAATATCTCATTTCCACATATATCAAAACCGATCGTCCCAGACGATCGCAACTTCATCCTGGGACGATTTGGCTCTGGACGAATTTCATCCAAACGAAATTAATTATCGTCACGGACGACTTGGGCTCTGGACAAATTTCGTCCAGACGAAATTAATTATCGTCCCGTACGATCTGCGCTCGGGACAATTTTTGTCTAGACGATCCGACTTTCGTCCAGACGAACCATGCAGCCAAACATGCTTTCCTGCACAACCTGTACCGATCATCCCGGACGATCGAACTTTGTCCGGACGAACCTGGGAGCAAAATGGTCTTTACACCCAAGGAAGGTGAAATAAACCTTATGGCCATAGTGTAATTAAACAAAAGCAGTTATTTCCTAACTTAAATATTTAATAATAAAATATTAAAAAGTGAGAGACTTTATACATTATGTAATTTCCAATTAGAGAGCATAAGTGTATATGATTTTATGGCTTAAGGAAAAAAAAAATTAAAGTTTAGGACTTTAGAGAATTAATGATTAATTAACCTCAACATTTAAACACATTTTAAAATGAACGTTAAAATATCAAACTTAAGCTCAAACTAAAACTTCCCTCAACAAATAATAAACAAAATAAATATTAGAAAACATCAAATAAGAACTAGCCTAGGTCCAAACCATACTGCCTAATGCACACACTGTAGATGTCATTTTAGGAAAACCAATCCTAGTTTATCATAAGTTGCTATTCCTTTATATTTGGTTTTGTTTTGTGATGTGGATTTTATGCAGTTTTCTATGCATATTAATTATTATGATTTGATTTGACATGTGATGTCTATCATCTGATGTTTTTTCTTCAACTATAATGCTTATGATAGATATGTGATGCATTAGACCATTTTAGTTTAGGAATGATTTGGATGCTAACAGAGTTTTTTGTAGGTGGTCATGCTTATATAGGGAAGAAGTTGCAGAAATGTGGAAAAGAAATATCCCACTTTAAAATGAACATCATTCTCTAGGATTATAATTTAAATTATTATCACTGGAGCAAGACTACTTTAATTCTTGTGAATCGTGGGTTGTAATTAAGTTGAAGTTGCCACATGGACTCTTATATTCATTCGATATGGTTTAATGATTTTATTATTTCATTTAAATGATTTAAAAATTACTTGTTTTCATGGTTTATTACTTGCTTATGATGTTTATTTTAGCCTAGATTTTGTTAGGCTCTTAAGGAACGAAAAATTCTTCTACTTGAAACTAAATAAAAATTTTTAGGCTTATATACAAAGATAAACTCTCTTAAGAAGTAAGCTCAGGCATCCGGGGAGTATTTCATGCATACATATTTATATTTTCTCCTAACTAGGCACCTCCCTATCTATGGGTGATGGTTGACTAGTTGACATATTAGGGTGCAGCTCTATTTAGAGGATGTTGCGCATCTCTATGAAAAACCATTTTTTATACATAAGTTTTAAAGTTTAGCATATTATTTTTTGTGTACAAGATCAATTAGCATGCATTATATTAGAAATCAATTAAAATTAGTTAAGTTTAATTTCATTAGACATAATCACCATACATAAGTGAAGAGGACCAACAAGAAAATTATGTAGATATCAGCCCCAAATTCTCAAAAACTTAAATAATAAGACTTACCTATCTTTCATAAGATCATATTCACAATTTTAAAAAATGAAGGTGATTTAGCTAACTTTCAAGTCCAGGCTAATGCAAGGCCAGAATGACATTTCATTAGTTAAGTTAAGGATATTACTGTTTAGTGCCCAACTTTGATTTAGGTTTTGGGGCATACTCAAAATATTAAGTCCCCAACTTCAAGAATTTAATCTCAAAATTATAATAAAATATCAACTTAAACTAAAATTTTCACTTATTCAAAATTTAAAGCCCAACATAGCATAAATTGAGGCAATTATGAATTGTTTCAGAATCCCAAACTATCTCATACTTTTCATCTTTTGGCCTCTAAAATAAGATCTAAAAAACTTGATCCAATCCCATTTGAAATTCCCATATCTCTCTCAACATATCCTCATCAAAAATCTAAATAAAATTCGTACCATTATTCATATCGAGAGTATTCATAGGAAGCTCAAACTTTTTGCGATGTAATTAAATATGAATTCTTGCCTTTGTAGGAAATTTAAAACCCCAGATAAATTAACCCATCCAATTTAGCACTAAAATAGTATGGGGAAAAATTACTCTTTTTGGGAAAAATTAAAATAAAAGATGATCATTTTTTACATATTTAAATGGTTAATAATAAATGATATTTTCTTTATTTGGGAGGATATATCATTTATTATTTTGACTTCGATTATGAAACCAATGATAATATATGTAGATTATCTATTTAAAAATATGATTGAACAACATTTTGATATTTCAGGGTCATATGTAGTTAATTCTTGAATTTGTCTATGATAGTCATAATAAAATTTAAAATTCTAAATCTAAAACAATTAGAGAACGTTATCATAAAATTTATATTTAACTTAAAAAATATGTCAAGAATAAAAATCATTTATAGCTATAAAACTCCTTTTCAAAATTAACTAATTTAAATCATTTATCTTTTAATTTTATAAATATTAGAAGGCTTGAAAACTAGTTTTCTCATTTGATAAAGATCTGACTATGGAAGTAATTAGGGATGTAAATACATTATAATTTGAGGTGGGCTTCCAAAACTTTGAATTACCAATAATTGGGAATTAGATAATCATTACTAATGTTGATAATCTAACGATTGATTCTCTGATTATGATTACTTTAGGGTCACGGTCCAGCTCCTCTACCTATAAGAAAAGGACAATTTTCACTCATATACCCATTACACCTCTTAATAAAGAGTATACAAATTTAAAGTATAAAATTAAGAATGAGTAAAGAAATATATTGGTGTTAGAAATAAGATCGGCTTTCAATATCCCTTTTGTAACAAAACTTAGATAAGAAATTATTTTAGAAGAGTGAAAAAGATGGCATAATAAAAAAGATTGCTAAGTTCGAAGCCTTAAAGTAAGTTATATTTGAGGCAAATTGAGAGTTTATTTCTCTTCATGCTGTTAAGTTACCACTTACTTATGCATCATTAATCATCATGATCCTTTACACATGTAATGATACACACACCACCTTTTAGACACTGACCTCTAACGGTCATCTGACATGCTCAGGGAGAACTTTTTACCTTTTTCTCTCTGTTATATACCGAAGGGATGGAATGAATCGCTCAAGCTTTTCCCTTCATTTTACTGTTCATCTTCTCCTCCTCCGATTCTAATATGGTATCAGAGCCCGATTAAGCTTCATAGCTGATCCTCTCTTCTCTAATGGCGGATCAAGGAGCATCATCTCAGACGCAGTCCGCTTCCTCTCATCTTGCGAATGCGTCTTCTCTATCTGCTACTATGGCCGACTTCACCGTCCCGCCCCCTCTCAAATTTCTCATGTCGAATCTAAAGCACTTGGTGCATAACCAGCTGACCGTCGACAACTATGCTTTGTGGTGTATGCAGATTCATCAAGCCTTCACTGCCAACGGATTCAAAGGCTATATCTCCGGCCAACTACCGTGTCCTGAATCGGTCAGTGATCAGAAACTTTGGAAGTTAATTGATCAAAACTTGATCTCAGCCCTGTTTTCCACCATTTTGCCATCTGTTCTACCATATATTCTGCATTTGAAAACTTCTCACGAGATCTGGATTACACTGGAGCGTCGCCTGCAACCATCCAACCGGTCCCGTGTGATTCAACTGAAGAATGAGCTACATAGTGTGCAGATGAGGGATCAAACCATTTCGCAATATCTGTCGCAGATTAAATTTCTGGTTGATAACATTGCAGCTGCCGGATCCCATATTGATGTTGAGGACATTATCCTTTATACTTTAAAGGGACTTCCGCCTTCATATAATCCTTTCAAAGCTGCTATTCGCACCTCCCCTCACACAATCACACTTGAGTCCCTCTATTCCCTATTATGCAGCGAAGAGATCAATCTTCAATCGGAGCTTCTGCAAGAAACCACACTGTCCGGTGATGTTCAGGCTCTTTACTCCTCCCGTGGATCAGGACGAACCTCCAATGCCAAGAACAACAGAGGTCGAGGAACTTCTTCTACGACTATCAGTCCTTCATCTAAAGCTCCGTCGCCTCCTGCTCGCACTCCCCCTCGGCCTGTTTGTCAAATCTGTGGAAAAACTGGTCATTCAGCCTTGGGTTGTTGGCATCGATATAATTCGAATTACTCTGCACCTCCAACGGCTAACACCAGAGCTTATCTATCACAGCCTCAATCTGCACCGAATACCGACTGGATTTTAGACTCTGGAGCTTCTGCTCATCTCACGCCTGACATCCTCAACATCCAGCAACCCAGTTCATACAAAGGAACGGACTCTGTTTCTACAGCAAGCGGTTCATCCCTTCCCATTCATCACAGTGGATCTAGTATTCTCCCATTACCAGACACTAATCGTAAGCTCAAACTTGATCATCTTCTTCATGTTCCAAACATATCTCATAATCTCCTTTCGATATCTAAACTTGTTTCTGATAATCACTGTTCTGTTTCGTTTGATCCCGGTGGATTCATCATCAAGGATCTTCGGGACAACTCAACCATTCACCATGGCCATAATCAAGATGGCATCTATCCACTCAAAGTCTCCTCATCCGCTGATCACAAGGCGCTTCACACCACTTCCTCTCCGGCGATCCTCTGGCACTCCCGTCTTG